>NC_000080.6:43268019-43419944 GCF_000001635.26 Mus musculus | reverse complement strand
GATCTCTTCTGGATACATTTGTCATTGGAAGGTGATTGATAGCCACCTTTTAATATTTTGAGTACCAAAAGGCAATCTATCCCACTCTCTGGAAAAGGCACTTTGACTTCAGGTAAATTTGGGTGAGGTACTGAGCATAATGGTACGAGCTGACCTGTGTGACATCAGAAGTCCCTTCCTTAGATGTTGTGTTGTAATCTGGAGAGCCCTGGCATTTTCTGTGATGTTACTAATGTTATGGTGACTCCAACTGCTCTTGGAGCATTCATTAACTACCTTTATGGTTCACCCTTAGACATGTTGACAAAACTGAGCAGGCCTCTTGGAGGAGAGAACAATGAACATACAGAGACCAGAAAGAGGCAGCCACAAGATGGCCTTTGGTCTTAGTGTTAAAGAGCAAGAATTAATGGTCCTGGGGAAGTCACTGTGAATCCTGGGCATGAAAGAGGGAGCTTCCTAGAGAAGGTAGGCTTGAGCTTGGACTTCCAGTAATGGGAATCAGGAGCTTGGAGCTTCTGGGAAGCAGTTTGTTTGACAGAGAGCAGGACTTGGCAAGGCTGCAGCTGCTGTGCAAGAGTTCCTTAATTTCATTCTGACTGTCAGAAGAGGGCATCAGGATGCAGCCTCCTCCTCCTTGCTGCTAGGGCTACAACACCAGCTGACTTTGATCTTAAGATGCTCTCTGGATGACTTTGGTACTGGATGGCAATCTGTCTTATCCCATCTTCTGGATACTTTGGGTACTGAGGATCTAGCACCCTCTTCTGGATATATTTGATATTACATGGAGGACTTTCATCCTTTTCTGCCTGCTTTGAGTATAGGAAATAAATCGAACACATTCTTCCAGTCACTGAAGCTACTCCATGACACAGGCCCCAAGGATCATGTGAATTCAGGCTATGTCCTGGACTACCCTCATGCAGTGGCTGCCACACTCTGCCTCCTATATACTGAGACCTTCTGGTGCTTATTAAACTCAGTATCCTGATGCCAGGACAACACAGGTTGGGGTTCCTTAGTAACTGATCAAGGGCTTCAAGACCTCCCTCATGGGCCTGGAAGGAAACCCTTCTAAAAAGTTCCCAGGAAGTCTGTGCCACAGGATCTCGCCCACCTCAACCCTGTTACCACTTTTTTTTTAAAAAATATATCTTCAGAACACAGATTCTCAGTTGTAGGTTCTTATTGCTACACAGCTACCCAGAGCAAAAAAAATCAGTATTTGCTGGGAGGAGACTCAATATCAGGATGGCTATATATAATCCTAGCGGGATTTCAATGTGTCATCAAGGTGAACATATAGACAAAGAGCAGTGCTGACTAAGGTGGGGTTTCCTGTGCATGGAGACAGCATCACCTTGCAACAGGCCCCACTGTAGACTCCAGATTCCAAGGATGCATAGACCCATGGGGGACACAAGCACATACACACAAACAGACATACACACACAGAGACACACACACACAGGCACACACACACAATTGGTCCTCTATGAGGAGTCCATGTCTGTAGGCTTTTGCTACACTGCATCCTTGGTGTATTTCTTTAAGGTCCATGGATGTCTGATAGCAAAAATCAAGAAAAGAATATACCCCTGGACATATTTCAAGTTCTGAGACATTTACTACTTTCATCTTAGACACAGGCAATCACAGCTTGGTGGTGCTAAGCACTAGGGAATCCAGGACCTCCTTGCATCACATCAGATACTAGCTGACATTGCCCTCCAAGCACAGCATGGCTGGCTAGCTTATGCCATCCAGAGCCAGTAGGACTGCAGTATGTGCTGAGGTACCTGACTAGCCACAGGGGTTGGGACGATATCCTATCTTGAGAACAGCTGCCCTGATTTTAGGCCAAGAAGTGGGAGGGAGTGGGTAGGGGAGCAGGGCAGGGGGTGGGAGGGTATAGGGAACTTTAGGGATAGCATTTTAAATGTAAATGAAGAAAATATCTAATAAAATAAAATAAAGAAGAGGAAACTTCTCAAGGAGTAGCTAAAAAGCTCTTGAAGGTACTGGACCAACAGTTTTACCAGTCCCTTTGAATTGTGTCAAACCATAGCAAAGAATTCATAGCCAAACCTTGTCAATAAACAGTGAATGATTTATGAATAGATGGGAAACTTCATGGTGCATGCAGAATTCAGAGTTCTGGTCTCAGGAAGTAAAGAATTTTTCTTGAATGGAAACACTACAAAACTCTCAGTAGAGTTCAGGGAAAGGTGGATGGGCCTCATTCTTACTTTGGACCTATTGTACCCAAATACAGGGAGGGATTCATCCCTATACTATTTGATTGGAATGCCTGCTGCATTGCTATCCAGGCTCAGAGATAATCAGCTACCCAAAATATAACTATTACTTTTTCATTACCCGTTTTCTCCAGTTCTCCATAAAGGTTATTCATCTGACTACCTGAGAGACAGAGTGGGCTTCTGACTACCCCACCATCCCCCAGACACCTTGAACCTTTGTCATAGTGATATTGCATAGCTCAAGATGGTAGACAAAGACAACACAATCAATTTGGAAAGGCTTTACATGATTTTTCCACTATTTTACTGGAGAGTTTAGGTAGCATTTTAGCATGCATTCCGCACACCCAGGTCAAGAAGGCAGAAGGAACAGATGTCAATGCCAAAGAGAGCCCCTCCTGAAATTATGGATCCATTAAAATTGATGTTTTACTGGACCCGAGGCCTGTTCATCCTCTATCCATCCAATTGAGTCTTAGGTATCTTATGAATACAGGATCATATTCCAATCTCCAACAGACTCAGGCCTAGAACTGGGAACTCAAAAAGGTAGAAACTGGAGAAGTGAGAGCTAATGGGACTACGAAGAAGCAATCCAATGTCCCTGTTGGCCTTTGGTCACAGATGCCTATTTTGTCTGGTTGTTTTGGAGATAGAATGTGGGATTTTAGCTTTTAAAGAAGGGACATAAAGTTCACAATTTGATGTTGCCCCTGTCCCTGACTTCTTCTATTGCCAAGTACAAGGGAGTTTTCATTGCAAAGAAATGGGGTTGTAAATCAGAGATTTCATGAAAACCCTATGCTCACTTTAATGAAACAATGTCTCCTCTCAAGGCAGTTGCACACTAACACATATACTCCAACTTGTGTAAAGGTAAAGGTGCAGGAGTAGGTTTTTGGCCTCTGGGAAACAGAGACACCTGGGTAAATCGACTGTTTGTTACATGATGGACCCCAGTAGAAGATTTATATTGGAGAAGAATCTCCCTCATATAAGGATCCTAATGAAGATGAGCTAGCCATGCCATGGCACTAACAAACTCTCCCCATTCAAAGCACTGGACTTGTAGTGAAGCAGAGAGAAATCTCTAGCTTTGGAAGGAGAAGTTGCCAAGAGGTATCCCCAGGGGCAAAAGAGAGACTCTAGGAAAGGGCACCTCAGAAACTGGTCAGATGGGGCAAGCTGGTAAGCCGGTAGGCCATGGAAGTTCCAGGTGACATCATCAGTAGCCACTTCCCTGGACAATCTCTTGTATCCAAGAGAACCCTAGAATCTTCTGTGATGTCGCCAGTGTTGTGGTAACCAGCGCAGCTTGTGGGGTATTCCTTCAGATCCTCATGGGTTCCCAAGCAGGCATGTTGTCCATGCTCCTCAGGGTATTTCAGAGAGAGAATAGAATACACACAGACACCAGACCAAGGCAGAAGGAGGCCGGCCGCCCATCATGGTGGGAAAGGGCAAGAAACAACTGGTCATGGAGAAGGCACAGTGAGTCCTGGGCAAGGTTTGGGGAGCTCCCTGGGGGATGTGGGCTTCAGCTGGTCCTTCCAGGAATAGTGATTGTGATCTGGATCCTTCAGATTCCTCAATGGTAGAACCAGTGTCAAGAGTGTCTGATGATTAGTTTTACAGACAGCCTGGTATTGACAAGCCTGCAGGGGCTTTGCTGAGAGATCTTAATTTCCCACTGAATGGCAAACTATGCAAAGACCAAGCTCTGTGAGAATAGAAGTGTTGTTCTCAGGATAGAGTGTTTATGTACTTCATCTTTTTTTTTTAAATCTATTTATTTATTATATGTAAGTACACTGTAGCTGTCTTCAGACACTCCAGAAGAGGGAGTCAGATCTTCTTTCAGATGGTTGTGAGCCACCATGTGGTTGCTGGGATTTGAACTCCGGACCTTCGGAAGAACAGTCGGGTGCTCTTACCCACTGAGCCATCTCACCAGCCCCATGTACTTCATCTTAATATAGTTTCCTCTAGGTTACATGAGCATGTGATGCCAAGAACAGAGAGGGCTATTCCCCTGCCTATGAATCAAGGTCTCAGACAGTTTGGTATTGAACGCACATGATGTGGACTGATACACAGTCTGGGTTCCTGTAGCAGTGTACGAGCTCTCATCATGCATTTGAAGAAGACTAGAAAAGCATTGGCTAGTATGCTGAGAGGTACGACTTTGGTTGTCAGATATGAGCCAACAATGCCCTCCATTTATTCTTGCCTGGCCCAGCTTATACATTTCAGGGCTAGGGCGATTACAATAGGAAGTCGGGCATATGTTTAGTGATGGTGGTTGTGAACAGGGACCTAGCTGAGGAACCCAGCTTGAAGACAGCTATGATCCACTATCAGGGATTCTCAGTGTCTCTAGATTTTCCTCTTCCTCAGGCTTCTGTGTGGGACAAAGCATGGTTTCCCTTTCCCTGCCCTATTATCTCTACAAGGTTACTAGTGTTTTTCTACCTACAGGGTCTGCTGGGGAGGCATCACCCCAAGCCCCCACCATCAATGAGCAGGAGAAGAGACACGAGAGGTTGGAGAAGCTCAAAAGAGAGCTCCAGAACATAAAAAATGCCAGAGACGAACTTCAGGGAATCCTGGCCAACTACACTAACAAGGATTTAAATGACAGGTAGTCATTATGCCCAGTTCTTTGCTGACAATCTTGGGCCATCCCTGTTAAGCCCAGATTCCCTCTTACCACAGGTGGCTACACCTCCAGGCTGTCTACATACGCAAATCAATTTTGCTGATTGGAATTTCGATGCAGAACTTCAAGTTCAGATAGGAGTGAGATGGGGTCACAGGCACTTTGGATTCCTCCAAAAGTAATTCAGAGCCTGTGGCATGAATCACAATCTGGGGATGAAGGTAGTAATGTGTGAGCTCTCATCCTGCCATTTAAGAAGCTTACACAGGTGTTGGTTGGTTGGAGTTGCTAGGTAATGTTTGTTTATAGCCAATCCTTTCCATAATTGACCAGGAGGTAATTTGGGTCCAATTGGTCCTGTCAACAGCTGGAGGGGCCTGTCACACATACTGCCTTTCAGTATGACTGGATTGGCTGCAGTTCATAATGACTTTCCTCAAATTTAGTTCATTATACTCTCAGATAAACCGAAATCAATTTATTTATTTGGCATTCTGATTGACTATGTGTGTGTGTGTGTGTGTGTGTGTGTGTGTGTGTATGTGTGTACCTGTGTCTCTGTGTGTGTTTGTGTGTGTGTTTGTGTGTGTGTGTGTGTGTACCTGTGTCTCTGTGTGTGTTTGTGTGTGTGTGTAAAAGAGAGAGCTAGACAGAGACAGAGAATGAGAGAGATACTGGGTGCATGTGAGCTTGTGTGTGCATTTGTGGATGTGTGTGTTCCTGTATGTGTGTGTTCCTGTGTGTGCAGCTTAAGTTCTAGAGAGTCTGTATCATGTGATATATCCTGAGGTTGTGCCTGACTCCATTTCCAGGCAATAATAGTGAAGAAGCCAGGGAGGTTCAGTTTTAGTAGCACAGCACTTGACCTCTGTGCTCACTGTGGATGCACATTGGAATCTCCTGGTAGGTTATAGAGGCTTTTCCCTGTAGATATGATTATGTCTTTTGGGAATTGATGTAGCAATAGAGCCAAGGATTGTCAATTCCGTGTCTAAAACCAGGAGGAGAATCATACAGATTTAATGTGGACCCAGGCCTGTGACACAGATTCCTGGAAAGTTCTGGGAGAACTAGTCTATTCTTTAAAACCCCTACAGGGAGCTGAGGCAGATCAGCACCCTGCCTTTACTTCCCTGGGCTTACTGGCCCAAGCTGAAGAGTAGTAAGTTTAATAAGCACCAAGTGGAACCAGTAACAAGGAGCTAGGTCAAGTGGCATATATGGGGTGGGGTAGTGCATGATTCAGCTTCAATTGAAATGATCCTTGTATCCTTAGTTCACGGGACAATTTGTTCCTTGTCCATGCCCTCCCACAGGATCAACTTTGAGACATTCATGCTTGAGATGCAACATGACCAGGTGATGACTGACCTGAAGAGAATGCCCCAGGACATCAGTGAGGCCTTGTCCAAGTGCAAGCAGTTGACTAAAGAAAATCAGTTCTACTGGTGAGTGACTAACAGGGTCATGACCCAAGACCTAGGCACAGGATATGTCTGACAATCCTTGTCTTTGAACTAAAGTGGGGACTCAGGTTCTATA
This sequence comes from Mus musculus, assembly GCF_000001635.26. NCBI lineage: Eukaryota > Metazoa > Chordata > Mammalia > Rodentia > Muridae > Mus > Mus musculus. The sequence continues at coordinate 43,413,479 of NC_000080.6, read as the reverse complement.
CTGTTAGTCTCTAAACAGGAAGCCTGCCTCCTTCAAACAAGGCACTAAGATTTTAACATCTTGGATCATTTTGACCAAGTGTGAAGAGACTGGGAGCCCCTCAAGCCACTGTCCTTTCCAACTAAGTATCCTCGAGATCGAAAAGGTGTCTACCATGATGAAGATATCAATCAGCCTTGGGCTTCTTGGGCTCTGAAAGTAGATTTATAGATGGGGTTTCCAGGAGAAACATAGAAAGATTCTGTGATGCTTGGGTCTCTTCACTCCTAGAGAATTTTCCCCCAGGTGGGTTTTTTTATACCACAGACTTATAAGCACATATAGACCCCATGTTTTTTTCTGAGAGATACATGAGTCCCTGTTGGTGTCAGGGTTTTCAAAAGTACCTTGGGTCTTCTGGAAAGTGGCAGTCCTCTGGATTTGATCTCCCACTATGGCCAATCTGGATACTTGTTTGGGGCTGCCTGGGGATCAGGGCCAATGATGAAGGAATGGTCTTTGGAGGAATGGGAGGAAGATGGATGCTTCCTGGATTCACCATGTTTTGTTTGTGGCTCAGCTTCAGGAACTGCCACCTCCTGATTGAATCTAACCTCATCCAGCACAAAGTCAGGATGTTGAGGAAGGAGAACAGACAGCTGCTAAGGGAGCAGATTGCATTGGAAGAATGCAACACAGAAACAAAAATTCTATGTAAGGAAGGCAGCCAGAAGATCAAAGACCACTATACTAAGCAGCAGCAGGTAGGATGAATGAAGCATCAGGGGCAGAATGCCCTAATGAGTGATCATAAACACAGTCAAGCCTATGTAACCATCCTGCACCTTATTCAGGCTCTCTCCTATTTCTCATCCAGTTTTACAATTCTGTGATCATTTCCAAGACTTTCTGTGGACTTACCCTCTTTTGAAGAAATTGGATTTCTGCCATGCCCTCTCCTCCCCATCCTAGTCGGCCACCTCTAGCGTGCCACTCTAGGCAGAGGAGATCCTGGACCCCTGAAGGCAACCCCTTGAGGCTCTATGGTATGGAGAGGTGCCTCAGGATGCCACTTCCTGAATTATCTAGGAACCATGTCCTCTGTTCTGCTCTATGGCCACTCATCCTGAGGGGCTTGGGCCTACCTTGTCCTAGGACAGAAGGGCAGGCTCCAATTTTATTGTGTGTGTGTGTGTGTGTGTGTGTGTGTGTGTGTGTGTGTGTGTGTGTGTGTCATGGCTTGGCTGAAAAGATGCAGCGTCCTTTCCCTGTCTCCAACATGAGGTACTAGCACAGGATGGAAGTACCTAAGGAGCCATAAGCATAGCAAGGCTATTGGTTTTTGTTTTTGTTTTTGTTTTTGTTTTCCTTCATGAGTATCCCCTTTAGAGTTCAATGCTTACCCTTGGGAAGATTTGCATGAAGCACACTCTTGCTGATTACAGTATCCTTTCAGTGAGCATGAATTTCCTGTGAGATGGTTTCTCTGGGGATTCCCAGATATATGGATTCCCAAGGAGAGCCAAGGAAGGATTCAGCACTCCAGAAATAATAAGAGCCTTCACTTCAAAGTTTGCTAAGCTCCCTAGAAGGCCTCTGTTTAATGTTAGATTCAGACACTGATACACACTTATTTTTCAATATCAAGTATTTAGACTATTGGAGAAATGTGGTGTTTTACTATAACTCCAGCACAGTGTGTAGTTCACAATTCAGTGCCAAGAAATTTTTTACATTTGAGAAAAACATCCATGCCCAGGTGCTGTCTTCCCCTTCTCCTATGGGGATACAGGAAAGATCTCAGATGAAAAGTGATACTGGATTGTCCTGCTGAGTAAAGCTGGTATTTGCAGGATCGCTGACATGGCAAGATCTCACCAGGCTTTTTTTCTCTTCCTCCCGTAGGTCTGAAATATTCTGCAGAAGCTCAAACAGATCAGAGACCAGGTCAAGATCTTGCTCAGACACAACTGTTCACCAGGAGCACTGGGTGTGCAAAGCAAATTAACCACCATTGCATCTAATCCTTGTAACCATGGCAATCTTGGGCTGCATTTTCTTCTTTTTTGGTTTGCTATGGGTAATGAGGCCTTTATTTTGTCTAGCCTCTGGTCCAGCTAGACTGCCTGTTTGGAATGCTTCAGAGAAGTGCTAAGATACATCAAGATCTGCTCGGCATCCAGGAGGGCTCTGAGAATGCCAATTTTGGCTGGTCCTGTTGGGTCATCTAGAATTATATCATGGTGATCAGTCAAGTGAATTTGAAAAACTTTGAGGTATCATCTGTAACATCTCTCATGCTCAGACTTGGAAGGACTAGTCCATCAGCAGAACACCCACCCCAATGAAGCATGCCTATATTCATCCTGAACAGATTATTACCATCAGTGACTGCCTTTGCACTATTTCACCAAGGCCAGCAACAGGCTGTAGGTCTTTGCTGAATATCTGCAGCAAGAGAATGATGCTTAGCTTAATTATTTTGTTTGGTTTTGGTTAGAGTTTTGATATCTTTGTGTCTTTGGTTTTCCTGTGTTTTCCTTTGAAGTTTCATTATATATTCACTCTCTTCTTGTTACTGTAATTAATTTGCTTTTTTTGCTAAGTCTATATACTGTATAAACTGACTCCTCACTTTAAGTTGTTATTGAATAAAATTAGTGTATTGTTATGGATAAAACATCATCTCTAATTATTTTTATCATAAGGACAATCTGCATTTATGTGTGGTTCATACATAGTCCTGTAACACTAGAAGTTTCAGGCAAGAATGGGACTCTTCAAGTATCATGTTGTTTAGGCTTCATAAGTTCTACCCAGCCAGCCAGAGCTCCACAGAAAATTGAAATTTTGATGTGGATAATGTGTCAAACTATGTGGATCCCAAAGTCAGGATGAAAAAAGTATCCATGCTCTATCTCTATAGTGATAAATTTAGCTACAGTTATGATGTACTCTCCTGTGCATGACCTTGTCGGACAAACAAATAAGATACACAACAGTATTTCTCTAACACATCCCAGGAAATAAAAATATTCCCATTGAGTAATTAAAATCTTCTGAATTATAAAGTAATTTGGATAAAAATGACCTTCAAAAGTCATTTCATAATTGAATGTTTGATACCTACCTCATAAAAATGTTTTAGGAAGGACTAGTAGATATGGCCTTGCTGGAGGAATTTTGGCACTGGAGGTTGGCATTGAGGTTTCAAAAGCTCATGCCAGTCCCTGCCTCTGTCTTTGTCCCTGTCTTTGTCACTATCTCTCTGTCTTTGTTGATCTCACAATGTTTCTCTCTTTTTCTCTATATCTCAGTCTGTACTCTCACTGTCTCTGTCTCTGTCTCTGCTTCTGTCTGTTTGTCTGTCTGTTTGTCTGTATCTATCTCTTTCCTCTGCCGCCTCTATATGTATCAGATGTAAGTTCATCTACTCCTCTAGTGCCATGATGTCTGTATGCATGCCTGCTTGCCTCCTGCCATGTTCCCCACCTTGACAATCCTGGATCACCCTTTTATATTGTTGGCCAAATCCAATTGAATATTTTCTTTATACGTTATCCTGGTCAAGGTGTGTCCTAGCAATAAAACAGTGAATAAGAAAGCAAAAGAAACTCTTAATCAATGGAAAGATCAGCTACGAGATGGGAGAGGAACTTCACTAAGTGTACATATGACAGAGAGTTCATTTCTAGACAATCGGATGGTGTTAAAAACTAAACACCAGGAAACCTGCCTGTTAAACATTAAAACATTTTAAATTTAAACATTTCAAAATGTTCTATGGCTGTCCATGGTAGAGCACACCTGTAATCCCAGCAGTCAGATGGCAGAGGCAAGAAGACCTGCATGAGCCTCTGGAGAGCCTGGTCTATGTACTAGATTCTGGGACAGCAGGGATAAGTAGAGAGTCCCAGTCTCAAACACACTCCCTTCTTATGTTCTGTCAAACTGAACAGAATCTTCAAAAGAAGAGAAAGAAATGGATCATAGATATGTATTTAAATGTTTAATATCCTTCTTCATCAGAAAAATGCAAATTAAAATAGTTTTAACCTTGTATCTTACTGTAGTCAGAATGGCTTTTACAAGTAGACTAAATGACCACAACTCTTGGCATGAGTGTGGGGTAAGAGAGTATATATTCACATGTACAGTCATTATGAAAAACAGGAGAAATGTTCTGGAAAACATTGCTAGAGATAGATCTTCCATAAGAATCAGCTGTACTATATGTGGTGGTTTGAATGAGAAGAACCCTTATAGGCTCATCGATTTGAATAGTTGGTAAACAGGGTATAGCACTCTTTGATGGTATTCAGAGCTATGGCCTTGTTGTGGGGATGGGCTTTAAAGTTTCAAAAGCCCAGCTCAGGGCCAGCATCCCTGCTTCCTGCAGATCCAGATCTAGAACCCTCAGCTACTTCTCCAACACCATGTCTGCCTCTGCATGATTCTGTCAAGACAAAAATGTACTAAAGTTCTGAAATGGTAAGCAGGCCTCCATTTAAATGCTATCATTAAATGGTCCATCATGGTCCTGATGTCTCTTTCTAGCAAGAGAACACAGACTCAGACACTATTCCAGGGCATATAGCCAAAGGCATTATCCTAAGACAGAGACCTGGGTGTGCTCATGTTCCCTCCTGCTTTATTCACAATAGTCAGGACATCAAAACAACACAGACATAAATATAACTGATGAAAGGATAATGAGTACATGGTTCATATACACAATGGTAATAAACTATGACAACATAAATGAAATTTACAGGTTAATGGATGGACACATGAATAATATTTTTGAGTGATATAACCCAGACCCAAAAAGACAAATACCACATCATGTGTCATATGTGGATGGTAACATTGAATGTCTAGAGATGTGCATTTAAACTGCAGTATCCATAGAACGTAATGCACTAGTGTTGGGTTATAGGAGGATATTTCAAGAAAATAATAGAACACATAATTTGTGAAGGAGAAAAAGGAAAACAGTAGGACAGAGTGAGATAAATGTCTTGGGAGATTGCAGAGGAGTGTGGTGGCTTGAATATGGGAGTGGTACTTTTAGGAGTTGTGGCCTTGTTAGAAACAGTGTGTCAGTGTGGAGGGTAGGCATTGAGACCCGCATACTAAACATATGTCCTGGTGTCTCCTCACATCAATAAATCTCAGACTAACACCTGGGACAGTAGACTACCATGTCCAGAATTTGGTAAAGTTGAGTGGGTTAGATGTCCCAGACCCACAGTAGATGGCAAAAGTGTCACCTGCTTCCTACCAGGCCTCTTTCATGGGACCAAAATCTCTACATAGGAACATGGCCTGTGGTTATTTAGAAGAGAATAGGGTTCTCCCTGCTAATGAGGTAATAGATGATGGTAGGGTTCAGTCAATAAGCTTCCCTTCCTGGACATTCCTTCCTCAGAAGTTACTTAACTTCTAGTCTAACCTTAAGACATGTTATGCTTTCATTTCCATGAAAAACAATCAATAAACAGTTTACAACCAAGGACTGTCTCTCTCATCAAACCAACTGTGGGTTACACGGAGAAAAAGCCTTTGCCTACAGAGCCTTGCCATCTAAGTCTCCATCAGAAGGCCCCTCAATACTCCTGGGCTAGTCACCTCTGAGCTAATCCAGAATTCCCCATTCCCTGATTTCAGGGCTAGTTCTTAGCCTGCTGGCCTCCTCCATGCTCAGCTCCTCTGAGACTTCTAGCAGTGCCTGCATGTCCAAGATTCTGAGAACCCCTTGCCCAGTTATCCTTGCAGGCCAGCAGGGTCAAACCTGCTGTGAACTCTCTGCAACACAGCACTGTCTGGATGTCCAGGATTTTGTGGGTCCCTGTCCCCAGACTCCTAAACATAGTCCCGTGAAATTCAGAACAATATACTACCCAATGAAAAGCCCAGGGCCAAGTTTGGGTTATCTTGTTTTGGGTTGCTCATCATTGAGTCTCAAACACTCTCCCCAATCATTAAAGACTATTGCCATTTCCTTCCTTCTTTTCTGGAAGATAATGATAAGAACACATTGCTGAAGAAGATGGTATCTGGCACAGGCATCAATTCAGGGATCTATCTCATTATTTTCTGTGTGTTGAGAACATATTTATCACTCTTTTGCAGTTACTTGGAGATATTTGGCCCATTACAACCCACCAAATTTCTATAGACGTGGTAATCCCTTGGTAGCTGAGATTGCAACTCCCTGTCCCCCATCACCCTCCCAACATCTGTCTTAAGATCTGGCAACTGTGGGGCGGCGCCATCTTCAGCTCCAGACAGCCGGCCACCTTCCTGGTGAGAGCACAGGGGTCTGCCCGGCCTGAGAGGTTTGTGTCACAGGCGCTGGCGGGAGCCTTCTTGGCTCTGGGACTTCGCGGAGGGCAGGCTGCACGGGAGACCGTGTGGAATACAGAGGCCAGCCGTTTCTGGTATGGGCGAGAGTCTCAGAGCTTCTGGGCGGCGCCATCTTCGGCTCCAGACAACCGGCCACCTTCCTGGCGAGACCCACAGAGCTTCTGAGGCGGTGACATCTTCGACTCCAGACAACCGGCCACCTTCCTGGCCAAAGCAACACAGCTTCTGGGAAAGATCCTGTTTTGGGCCTTCACCTTCAGCCAGGAGGAGGTCCAAACACCAGATAACTGTACACCTTCCCCGAAAGAGGAGAGCTTGCCTGCAGAGACTGCTCTGACCACTGAAACTCAGAGGAGAGAGCTTGTCTCCCACGCCTGCAGATTGAGGGTAACAAAATCAACAGAGGAACAATCTCTTAACAAAGACAACTATAACAACTAACTCCAGAGATTGCCAGATGGCGAAAGGTAAACGTAAGAATCCTACTAACAGAAACCAGGACCACTCACCATCATCAGAACCCAGAACGCCCACTTCGCCCAGTCCAGGACACCCTAACACACTGAAAAGGTAGACCTGGATTTAAAAGCATATCTCATGATGATGGTAGAGGACATAAAGAAGGATTCAATAACTCACTTAAAGAGATACAGGAGAACACTGCTAAAGAGTTACAAGTCCTTAAAGAAAAACAGGAAAACACTGCTAAAGAGTTACAAGTCCTTAAAGAAAAACAGGAAAACACAACCAAACAGGTAGAAGTCCTTATAGAAAAACAGGAAAACACATCCAAACAGGTGATGGAAATGAACAAAACCATACTAGACCTAAAAAGGGAAGTAGACACAATAAAGAAAACCCAAAGTGAGGCAACGCTGGAGATAGAAACCCTAGGAAAGAAATCTGGAAAGATAGATGCCAGCATCAGCAACAGAATACAAGAGATGGAAGAGAGAATCTCAGGTGCAGAAGACTCCATAGAGAACATCGGCACAACAATCAAAGAAAATGGAAAATGCAAAAAGATCCTAACTAAAAACATCCAGCAAATCCAGGACACAATGAGAAGACCAAACCTACGGATAATAGGAGTGGATGAGAATGAAGATTTTCAACTCAAAGGACCAGCAAACATCTTCAACAAAATTATTGAAGAAAACTTCCCAAATATAAAGAAAGAGATGCCCATGAACATACAAGAAGCCTACAGAACTCCAAATAGACTGGACCAGAAAAGAAATTCCTCCCGACACATAATAATCAGAACATCAAATGCACTAAATAAAGATAGAATACTAAAAGCAGTAACGGAAAAAGGTCAAGTAACATATAAAGGCAAGCCTACCAGAATTACACCAGATTTTTCACCAGAGACTATGAAAGCCAGAAGAGCCTGGACAGATGTTATACAGACACTAAGAGAACACAAATGCCAGCCCAGGCTACTATACCCAGCCAAACTCTCAATTACCATAGATGGAGAAACCAAAGTATTCCACGACAAAACTAAATTCACCCATTATCTCTCCACGAATCCAGCCCTTCAAAGGATAATAACAGAAAAAAACCAATACAAGGACGGGAACCACGCCCTAGAAAAAACAAGAAGATAATCCCTCAACAAACCTAAAAGAAGACAGCCACAAGAACAGAATGCCAACTTTAACAACAAAAATAACAGGAAGCAACAATTACCTTTCCTTAATATCTCTTAATATCAATGGACTCAATTCCCCAATAAAAAGACATAGACTAACAGACTGGCTACAGAAACAGGACCCAACATTCTGCTGCTTACAGGAAACCCATCTCAGGGAAAAAGACAGACACTACCTCAGAGTGAAAGGCTGGAAAACAATTTTCCAAGCAAATGGTCTGAAGAAACAAGCTGGAGTAGCCATTCTAATATCGGATAAAATAGACTTCCAACCCAAAGTTATCAAAAAAGACAAGGAAGGACACTTCATACTCATCAAAGGTAAAATCCTCCAAGAGGAACTCTCAATTCTGAATATCTATGCTCCAAATGCAAGGGCAGCCACATTCATTAAAGACACTTTAGTAAAGCTCAAAGCACACATTGCACCTCACACAATAATAGTGGGAGACTTCAACACACCACTTTCATCAATGGACAGATCGTGGAAACAGAAACTAAACAGGGACACAGTGAAACTAACAGAAGTTATGAAACAAATGGACCTGACAGATATCTACAGAATATTTTATCCTAAAACAAAAGGATATACCTTCTTCTCAGCACCTCACGGGACCTTCTCCAAAATTGACCATATAATTGGTCACAAAATAGGCCTCAACAGATACAAAAATATTGAAATTGTCCCATGTATCCTATCAGACCACCATGGCCTAAGACTGATCTTTAATAACAACATAAATAATGGAAAGCCAACATTCACGTGGAAACTGAACAACACTCTTCTCAATGATACCTTGGTCAAGGAAGGAATAAAGAAAGAAATTAAAGACTTTTTAGAGTTTAATGAAAATGAAGCCACAACATACCCAAACCTTTGGGACACAATGAAAGCATTTCTAAGAGGGAAACTCATAGCTCTGAGTACCTCCAAAAAGAAACGGGAGAGAGCACATACTAGCAGCTTGACAACACATCTAAAAGCTCTAGAAAAAGAGGAAGCAAATTCACCCAAGAGGAGTAGACAGCAGGAAATAATCAAACTCAGGGGTGAAATCAACCAAGTGGAAACAAGAAGAACTATTCAAAGAATTAACCAAACGAGGAGTTGGTTCTTTGAGAAAATCAACAAGATAGATAAACCCTTAGCTAGACTCACTAAAGGGTAAAGGGACAAAATCCTAATCAACAAAATCAGAAATGAAAAGGGAGACATAACAACAGATCCTGAAGAAATCCAAAACACTATCAGATCCTTCTACAAAAGGCTATACTCAACAAAACTGGAAAACCTGGACGAAATGGACAAATTTCTGGAAAGATACTAGGTACCAAAGTTGAATCAGGATCAAGTTGACCTTCTAAACAGTCCCATATCCCCTAAAGAAATAGAAGCAGTTATTAATAGTCTCCCAGCCAAAAAAAGCCCAGGACCAGACGGGTTTAGTGCAGAGTTCTATCAGACCTTCAACGAAGATCTAATTCCAGTTCTGCACAAGTATTTCACAAGATAGAAGTAGAAGGTACTCTACCCAACTCATTTTATGAAGCCACTATTACTCTGATACCTAAACCACAGAAAGATCCAACAAAGATAGAGAACTTCTGACCAATTTCTCTTATGAATATCGATGCAAAAATCCTTAATAAAATTCTCGCTAACCGAATCCAAGAACACATTAAAGCAATCATCCATCCTGACCAAGTAGGTTTTATTCCAGGGATGCAGGGATGGTTTAATATACGAAAATCCATCAATGTAATCCATTATATAAACAAACTCAAAGACAAAAACCACATGATCATCTCGTTAGATGCAGAAAAAGCATTTGACAAGATCCAACACCCATTCATGATAAAAGTTTTGGAAAGATCAGGAATTCAAGGCCCATACCTAAACATAATAAAAGCAATCTACAGCAAACCAGTAGCCAACATCAAAGTAAATGGAGAGAAGCTGGAAGCAATCCCACTAAAATCAGGGACTAGACAAGGCTGCCCACTTTCACCCTACCTTTTCAACATAGTACTTGAAGTATTAGCCAGAGCAATTCGACAACAAAAGGAGATCAAGGGGATACAAATTGGAAAAGAGGAACTCAAAATATCACTTTTTGCAGATGATATGATAGTATATATAAGTAACCCTAAAAATTCCACCAGAGAACTCCTAAACCTGATAAACAGCTTCGGTGAACTAGCTGGATATAAAATTAACTCAAACAAGTCAATGGCCTTTCTCTACACAGAGAATAAACAGGCTGAGAAAGAAATTAGGGAAACAACACCCTTTTCAATAGTCACAAATAATATAAAATATCTCAGCGAGACTCTAACTAAGGAAGTGAAAGATCTGTATGATAAAAACTTCAAATCTCTGAAGAAAGAAATTAAAGAAGATCTCAGAAGATGGAAAGATCTCCCATGCTCATGGATTGGCAGGATCAACATTGTAAAAATGGCTATCTTGCCAAAAGCAATCTACAGATTCAATGCAATCCCCATCAAAATTCCAACTCAATTCTTCAACGAATTAGAAGGAGCAATCTGCAAATTCATCTGGAATAACAAAAAACCTAGGATAGCAAAAAGTCTTCTCAAGGATAAAAGAACCTCTGGTGGAATCACCATGCCTGACCTAAAGCTTTACTACAGAGCAATTGTGATAAAAACTGCATGGTACTGGTATAGAAACAGACAAGTAGACCAATGGAATAGAATTGAAGACCCAGAAATGAACCCACACACCTATGGTCACTTGATCTTCGACAAGGGAGCTAAAACCATCCAGTGGAAGAAAGACAGCATTTTCAACAAATGGTGCTGGCACAACTGGTTGTTATCATGTAGAAAAATGCGAATCAATCCATACATATCTCCTTGTACTAAGGTCAAATCTAAGTGGATCAAGGAACTTCACATAAAACCAGAGACACTGAAACTTATAGAGGAGAAAGTGGGGGAAAAGCCTTGAAGATATGGGCACAGGGGAAAAATTCCTGAACAGAACAGCAATGGCATGTGCTGTAAGATCGAGAATTGACAAATGGGACCTAATGAAACTCCAAAGTTTCTGCAAGGCAAAAGACACCGTCAATAAGACAAAAAGACCACCAACAGATTGGGAAAGGATCTTTACCTATCCTAAATCAGATAGGGGACTAATATCCAACATATATAAAGAACTCAAGAAGGTGGACTCCAGAAAATCGAACAACCCCATTAAAAAATGGGGCTCAGAACTGAACAAAGAATTCTCACCTGAGGAATACCAAATGGCAGAGAAGCACCTGAAAAAATGTTCAACATCCTTAATCATCAGGGAAATGCAAATCAAAACAACCCTGAGATTCCACCTCACACCAGTCAGAACGGCTAAGATCAAAAATTCAGGTGACAGCAGATGCTGGCGTGGATGTGGAGAAAGAGGAACACTCCTCCATTGTTGGTGGGATTGCAGGCTTGTACAACCACTCTGGAAATCAGTCTGGCAGTTCCTCAGAAAATTGGACATAGTACTACCGGAGGATCCAGCAATACCACTCCTGGGCATATATCCAGAAGATGCCCCAACTGGTAAGAAGGACACATGCTCCACTATGTTCATAGCAGCCTTATTTATAATAGCCAGAAGCTGCAAAGAACCCAGATGCCCCTCAACAGAGGAAAGGATACAGAAAATGTGGTACATCTACACAATGGAGTACTACTCAGCAATTAAAAAGAATGAATTTATGAAATTCCTAGCCAAATGGATGGACCTGGAGGGCATCATCCTGAGTGAGGTAACACATTCACAAAGGAACTCACACAATATGTACTCACTGATAAGTGGATATTAGCCCCAAACCTAGGATTCCCAAGATATAAGGTACAATTTGCTAAACACATGAAACTCAAGAAGAATGAAGACTGAAGTGTGGACACTATGCCCCTCCTTAGAATTGGGAACAAAACACCCATGGAAGGAGTTACAGAGACAAAGTTTGGAGATGAGATGAAAGGATGGACCATGTAGAGACTGCCATATCCAGGGATCCACCCCATAATCAGCATCCAAACGCTGACACCATTGCATACCCTAGCAAGATTTTATCGAAAGGACCCAGATGTAGCTATCTCTTGTGAGACTATGCCGGGGCCTAGCAAACACAGAAGTAGATGCTCACAGTCAGCTAATGGATGGATCACAGGGCTCCCAATGGAGGAGCTAGAGAAAGAACCCAGGAGCTAAAGGGATCTGCAACCTTATAGGTGGAACAACATTATGAACTAACCAATACCCCGGAGCTCTTGACTCTAGCTGCATATGTATCAAAAGATGGGCTAGTCGGCCATCACTGGAAAGAGAGGCCCATTGGACATGCAAACTTTATATGCCCCAGTACAGGGGAACGCCAGGGCCAAAAAGGGGGAGTGGGTGGGTAGGGGAGTGGGGATGGGTGGGTATGGGGGACTTTTGGTATAGCATTGGAAATGTAAATGAGCTAAATACCTAATAAACAATGGGAAAAAAAAAGCATCCTGTTCAGGTATAAGTTTTGGAGAGATGCAAAGTACACTGTGTTCATGGCCAATCATGTTTGCAGTTGACCTGGAAGTAACTTGGGTTCAACTGGTCCTGTCAACAGCTAGAGGGGCCTGGTCCCACATACTGTCTCTCAGTATAACTGGATTGGCCATAGTTCATCACTGCTTTAATCAAATTTTATTCACTATACTATCAGATAATATGTGTTCATTTGGCATTCTGATTGTGTTTGATTATGGGGGGTGGTCAGTGTGTGTGTGTGTGTGTGTGTGTGTGTGTGTGTGTGTGTGTTCCACTTAAGAGCTGGAGTGTCTGTATAGTATTCTGGGGCCTGAGATTTTGCTTGACACAGTTTCCAGCCAAAAATAGTGAAGACAGAGGGAGCCTCACTTTGAGGAGCACAGCATATGAGCTATGAGCTCACCTTAGGTGCACACTGGAAATGTAGTATCCTGTAGATACTGATTATGTCCTTTGGGAGTTTATGTAGCAACAGAAGCAAGGATTGACAATTCCTTGTCTACAAACAGATGTGTCATCACAGGTTTAAGGGGGACCCAGGACTACGGCACAGGTTCCTGGAAAGTTCTTGGAGAGCTAGTCTATTCTTTCATGCCCCTTCAGGGAGATAAAGTAGGTCAAATCCCTGCCTTTACTTCCCTGCCTCTACTGACCCCAGGAAAAGAGTAATAAGTTTGATAAGCTCCAAGTGGAACTGGTAACATGGAGCAATGTCGTGGCATATATGTGTTGGGTAGTCCACGATTCAGCTTGAATTAACATGATCCTTGTATCCTTAGTTCATGGGATTATTTGTTCCTTGGGGCCATGTCCTCCCACAGAATCAAAATTAGGACATTCATGCTCAAGATGCAACATGACCAGGTGATGACTGACCTGAAGAGAATGCCCCAGGACATCAGTGAGGCCTTGTCCAAGTACACGGAGTTGACTAAAGAAAATCAATTCTACTGGTGAGTGACTAACAGGGTCCTGATCCAAACACTAGGCAAAGGATATGTCTGTCCATCCTTGTCTTTGAACCAAAGTAGGGGCTCAGTTTATATACTGTTTGCCTCTAAACCGGAAGCCTGGCTCCTTCAAAGCAAGGCTCTAGGATTTTTACCACTTAAAGTCATTTTGGCCAAGTGTGAAGAGTCTGTGAGCAACTCAAATCATTGTCCTTTCCAACAAAGTATATTTGAATGTAGATACATAGATAAGGTTTCCATGGGACACCTAGAAAGACTGTATGTTGGTTGGTCTCTTCTCTTCTCCTAGAGAAGGTCTGCCTTCTACCTACAGGTGATTTTTAAATAACATGGACATATGAGCACACATGTCTTCCAAGTCCTCTTGAGAGATACTTAAGTCACTGTTAGTGTCACAGTTTACAGATGTACCACAGCTTCTGAAATATGGCTGTCCTCTGGATTTGACCTCTCTCAATGTGATGCTCCGTGGCCAATCTTGACAGTTGTCTGGGGCTGTCTGGGCACCAGGTCCCATTGTGGCAGGGATGGTCCTTGGAGGAGTGGGAGGAAGATGGATGCTGACTTGTGTAATCATTTGTTTGTTTGTGACTCAGCATTGGGCACTGCCACCTCCAGAGTGAATCTAACCATCTCCAGCACAAAAAACATCTCCTTCCACACAAAGTCAGGATGTTGTGGAAGGAGAACAGACAGTTGCTAGAGGAGCAGATTGCATTAGAAGAATGCTCCAAAGAATCAAAGAGGCTGTGTAAAGAAGACAGCCTGAAGACCAATGACCTATGTACCAACCAGCAGCAGGTAGGATGCATAAATCATGAGGAGCAGGTTGCAGTCATGTCTAACCTTAAACAGAGTCAAGCCTAAGCAACCATCCTGCACCTTATCCAGGCTCTCTCCTATGTCTCATCCAGTTGTTCATTTCTGTGATAATTTCCAAGACTTTCTGTGGAGTTATCCTCTTTCAAGAAACTACATATTTGGGAAGTAAACAATCCTGCTCAACTAAAAGCTGCATTTCCTTATGATAGATAGGTTGAGCACATAGTACACAAGTACATGCCAGTATGCTAAATGAGTTCTATTTGCTTGCCTCAATTGTAGTAGCACAGAATGTTGATTGATGAAGTCAGAGCTTTAGCTCATTTGCTTCTTAGGGGTCATGTGAGATCATAGGCAGTACAAAATTTGCAAGTATTAGATCCCAGTGTAATTGCCATATGAGAGGAAATCATTGCCTTTTGTGTGTGTGGGGGGGGGGCTTGTATGCTTTCTTTCCCCTTTCCCTGCAGTGCAAGATGGTCTCATCACTCTGCCTACATCTTGGCTCACACTGAAAGAGCCTGAGCAGGTACTTGTCATGACTGTTTTCTCTCAGTGTTGCTAGAGTTCTTTCCTGGAGCTTATATTCTGGAGCTGACAGGGATGTGAGAAAGGCTTCTCTCAGCCTGAGTGTTTGTGTGAGAGATGTGAGGCTTCAAGAATGAAATTTCAATAACACTCTCAACCTAGTCTAAGAAATGTGGCCCCTAAGAAATGTTAGTGCCCAAGGGATGGATAGCAGAGTCCTGTGTCTCACATTAAACATAAGCCTTCCATAGTCCCCATTCAACTGCTTCTCTACCATCCCTTGTTATCTCCTCAGAGTTTTCTACTCACTTATGATTATTGGACAGAGAGAGTGACAGGTATATATATATATAGAGAGAGAGGGGGGGGGAGAATGTGTTTGTGTGTGGAATAAGCATGTCTGTACCAATATGTATATTGGTGGGTGTGTAGAAAGTCCAGTTATTTATGTAAGGTTTTGTTCAGTTTTTCTATTCTTCCTTCCTTCCTTTCTTTCTTTCTTTCTTTCTTTCTTTCTTTCTTTCTTTCTTTCTTTCTTTCTTTCTTGGTACAGCATCTTTTTGTTTGTTTGTTTGTTTTTTATTCAGTCTTTCTGTAACATATACCCTAGAACCCAGGTCTGTCACTGAACCTGAGACTTCCCCTTTGTTTAAGCTGTCTGACCAGCATCTTTGAATCTTCTGTCACCTCCCAGGCAGAGATCTTTGTATAGTTTGGTCTCAATTAATTGTTAGGAGGTTCAATTGCTCATATCTAGGAAGATCATGGTGTCATTTTCTATAATTTTATACAAACAGTTTAGCGTTTAGGGTTGTTTTTTATTTGTTTGTTTTTTTAACTGTCAATTCATTAACAAGGAGGAAGACAATGCTGTCTGCTTCAGGTGCCAGACACACAACTTGACTCACTGTGACTTCTCTTGAGTTTTATCTCATCATGATGGAAACTTCAGAAAGTGGTTTTAGGGAGGGGGTAGACCAGAGGTGGTCTTACCCAAGAAACCTGGGCTACATGTTATCCACAGTGGAGTGTTTCAACAATTAATACCTTTCTAAACCAAGAGAAACCATGTTGCCAACACTTAAAAGTGAATGAAAACATAGATAGTCCAGCCCACCTTTTCCAAATCTTACCATGTGACCTCAGATTCCCCTTCCCAGTCCTTCCCTCATTCATTACCACTTCCAGACCCAGGGTTTCGAGGCCCACCCATGTGAGAAAAAATCGCAAAGCAGGCATGGTACCTTTAGAATATGAGTATGATATGGGGCACAAAAGGAGCGCTCAAAAACAGCTAGCTGAAGATATGAGACAAAACGGGGCTCCAAGGATTTCGATGTTCTTATTGAAAGGACACTTAGGAACCTAAAACAACAGCCTATCCTTCTAAGATAGGAGTGTGGGGCTCTTGGAGGGCAGGGGGCAGGAGTCCAGGCACCCCGGAGTCACAAAAGATGGTTCCCTGGCCTGGTGGGAAAGCACTGGTGTTGGTTGAGGGACCACAGAAGCCAACTTACCTGGATTATCATGGCTCTCCATCCACTGGTCCTCAGACTCCAGTGGCCCTGGGATCAAGTTTCTTCGTGAAGTTCCACTTCTGTGTCTGTCTTCTGCTGCAGGGCCTTCACAAAGCACTCTTTCTCTTGCCTGCCTCCTGGATGCTGGCAGCAATCACAGGAAATACTCAAACACCTGTGTCAGGAGGTGAGGACACCAGGCAAGATGTGACCTTCGTGGCCACTTCCAATCCAGCCACATGCTCTTGTCCCCCTCCCAGTTGGTCACTGCTAGCTTTCCTTTCTAGGCAGAGGAGTTCCTGGACCCCTGACAGCAACCCCTTCCAGCTCTATGGTATGGAGAGGTGACTCAGGATGTCACTTCCGGAATTATCTAGGAACCAGGTCCTCCGATCTTCTCTATGGCATCTAAAGGCAGGTAACAGAGTCTAAATCCGACGCAGCACCCACTCCAATTGTTAGTCACCCACATGAAGACCAAGATGCACATCTATTTCATTTATGTAAGGGTCCTAGTTCAAGCCCCTACATGGTGTTGGCTCATTGTTCCATCTCTGTGAACCCCAAGGGCCCAGATTAGTTGACTATAGGTCCTCTTGTGGCTTCCTAACCATTCTGGCTAATACAACCCTTCCACCAAAACTTCCACAAGACTCTCTGACCACAGCTCACTGTTTGGCAGTGGGTCTCTGCATTTTTACACTTAAAGGGTGATGGAAAGAGCATGCAATTAGAGGGACTGCCCACTACAGGTCACAACGGAAACCTCTCAGCAGCCTGCAGCAGCTCCTTGTAAAAAAGGATGGTGTCTGTGGTCTTGAGAAGCAGGAGACACATTCTTCCTGGGTACTTGCCATTTGAAATTAAGGATTGCCTGATGTAGGCTGTGATAGAAACATCTCAATAGCCTGTGGAAGCTCTGCATACTAAAACGTAATTCTCCTTTATCTTAATCTTAGCCCTGAACAATCACTGCTTAGAATTCATTGTGCATGACAGCTTTTCAGCTGGCCTTGATATGTATAATTATTCTATTATATCTTAATTTCCTATTTCTTTCTTCTTCTGCTCAGGTGTAGTCTGTGAACCTCGATGTTTCTTGATGTAATGATTCTTAAACTACGAAAAATTGAGATATAAGGGCTCAGTACAGCACAGTTTAAAATGTTACAAGTGTATGCTGTGTGTTCTCATCTTGGAAACAATGTAATGATAATTGTGTAATGGTAGTTCCAGATTAATGCATAACTTTCAAAGAAAGTTTGAAGAAATTATTAGAAAATTAAAGAGAGATAACATCGGGAACCGAGAAATGTAAAAGTTATTGATGTTCTAAAATTAGTTTCACACAACAATTGAGAGTAGTCCTGAATAGTAAAGTCTAGAATATGTCATACCGTATGCCAGTCAAACTAAGTCAAAACGCTGGGACTCTTACAAGGGTTATTGTGTGCAATGTACAGAATCAGAAAGCTAGCAGAAGTACTGAGTTAAGGGTTAAGCACCCCTGACCCATTCAGTGCTTTTGTAGAAGCTTTCCCAGCAGAGCCCTACCCTGCAAAGCAGGGGTTGCATTTCCAGAACACACCAGCTACTCAAATGGATACCATGTTTCCTTTTGCAAAGAAATGGAAGAGTCCATTCAGACACCATCTGGGAAGACTCTATCTCATTTTCAGAGCCACTTCAATTACAGGATTTTAACTTAGCACCAGCTCCATTGTCTTATGCCAGTATTCTCTGCATTGCCCACTTTCCTGTGGTAGTGTCAGTGATGAGCTCTGCACTATGATTTGTCCCTGTTACCTGGTGTTGCTGCTCCCAAAACCTGCTTCTCTGATCCAAAGAGAAACTTCAAATCACATTCTTAACTGCTTTGGCTCTGAAAGGAAATGGGTGCTTCTACTTTTTTTTTTTTAAGATTTATTTTTATTAATATATGTAAGTACACTGTAGCTGTCTTCAGACACTCCAGAAGAGGGAGTCAGATCTCGTTACGGATGGTTGTGAGCCACCATGTGGTTGCTGGGATTTGAACTTTGGACCTTCGGAAGAGCAGTTGGGTGCTCTTACCCACTGAGCCATCTCACCAGCCCGCTTCTACTTTTTTACAACAAACTAAAAATACCTCAAGAAACACTTTCTATAGGTATGATCCATTCCACTAATATAGCACACCAAGAAGGACAAAAGTCCATATTAGGGAATGGAGAAATAGCTCTTTATTTGAGAATATTTTTCTCAAAACCCACATGGCATCTAATAGTCTTCTGTCATTTTAGTTCCAGGTGAAACCCAATAACTTCTTCTGGCCTTTGGGAAATGGCAGCACAACTGTTGCTACAGAAGGCAAATCATGCATAAATATAAAATAAATCCAAATAACAAACAGAATCGCCACTTGGTGGGGGGGGAAACGAGGGCGAAAACTCATAGAGCATATGGGCCTGGATTTTGTCTCTGCTTTTAAAAACATCTGGATACTGAATACTGAACTACACACTGTGCTTGTGTTAAAACCCCAAAAAGGAACCAAATGTATTGTCAAGCACAAAATTCACTCTCATAATAAAGAAAAACAACAAAATAACCAAAAAAATAATACATCCCTATCTCAAAAGGTCCTAAAATTGAATATCTGTAGTAGTATTTACCACTGATAGAACATTTGAAGGAAATCAGAAGCATACATGTCTGTGTTTTCTACCAGCTTTTATATTCCCTTAGAATTTGTTTTTATTTCCTGAAAGACATTTCAGAAATACTGATATATTTCCCATTGATTTGTTCAACACTGTCATTCACAGTATTTTAGCAGCAGCTAAATATTTGACATGCAAGGATACAGCATGGATAACTTTTCCATCATGAAGTCGTTATCCACATAGTTGGACACACTATCCACACTGAATGTACAATCTATTACTTTTGTAGCTCAGTCTGGCTGGGAAGTCATTATGGAACCCAAGCCCCATACACAGATCCATCTTTGTCTGATAGGTGTGAGATTTCAATAGGGTGATACCATAGCTGAATAAAGAAGTTTCTTAGAGTGAAGAGTTGGAGATCACTGTTTTATTCTTAGAATACATCCAATTTACTCAATAGTAACTAAAAGTGGGTAGTCAATATATATACTGTATAGCCTTATCAAAACATTAAATCAATTACAAAACAAAACAACAGCAAAGAAACAAACAAAAAACTTCTAATGAAACTAAAGAAAACCAAATAACAAAAGTAATCCAAGCTCAAACCAAAATCTAAAAACAAAAATTGTGCTAAAGAGCCTTCTTTGGCTGTCATTTAGCAGCACAGACTTACAGCCCATGGCTGTCTTTGGCAACACAGTAGAAAATAAGTTACTTCTGGTAACAATCTTTACAAGAGGAATGTAAGTAGGTCTCCTTTTTTGGAGTATGGGTTTGAAAAATATGGACACCCAAGACTAAGCAGAAAACATGTTACAGACTTTGGCTCAAAACCTTTGCAATTTTGTAGAATGATTTTGTAATTTTCCTTGATGACCTATCAGGACAAGAAAAATTTACTCTCAGAATCTTCCTATTTCCCCAGTAGGTCTTGATGTGCCTCAGCACATATCTGAATTCCTCTACATGTTCACTCTTGCTGAGCCAGAGCACAGATGAAATTAAGGGCTATTCATTGTAAGAAAAAAAAAAGTAAAGGAAGAAAATGCAGCAGATGATAGCCATGAGTACTGGGGATGAGATGAAACATTTGCTTAGCACATGCAGGGATCCCACTATAGAAGTTCTCTTCAAAGGAGACCTTGTCCTGGTCTCTTCCATGTTCCAGTTTCTGCTGGAGTATTTCACACCTAGGGAAGGAAAGAAGAAAGGCCTGATTAGGATTTGTCAATTCAGCTCTCCGTCCCACATGAGATTTGTTCAGCTGGATAATCTATTATGACCTATCATCGCCTGAGGTCATTCCCTGCATCCCCAAGTGTCATAGAGCACCTGGGCTTGGAATTTTGTTCTCAGCTTTTAAAAAGTGCTAGAAACTTAACTGTGAACTACACACTGTACTAGAGTTTAAAAGAAAAACACTATATTACTCCAATAGTCCAGGTATAATATATTGAATAATAACATTGTAGCAATGTCTGAATCTGAGTTCAAGGGAGATGTGAACAACCTAGAAAACCATGTGGATGACTTATGGGGAACCTGCTTAGAATTGAAGTGAAGGCTATGATTATTTCTCTAGTGCATGAACCTGACAGGGTTCCACTCTTCAACCCCTATATCTTGAAATAACCAGAGAAAACATGTCACACGAAATCCACAGGCACTGCATGGGTCCTAAAATCAGAAAAAAAATGTGCTAACTGAAAATATTCCCAAGGCTAGGAACTGAATTTTAAAAGCGATGGTCATGAAGGAACATAACAACATACCTATAAATCTAAGACTGTTGTATAGCACTCTGTCAATTATGCAAATTACTTGTGTTCACACAACACAAGCACAGTATACCTCAGTAACCTGTTTAGTTTAGTATCCTAGTTAATGCTATTATAAAAATTCCCCAGGATATTTCGGAGTCATAAAAAACAAATCTTGAATGTGATAGGTAGGTATTGGGCTAAGCATATACACAGCTCACTCAATGATAAGCTTTCCTCTCATAAACCAGACTCAGAATCAGGGTTCTTGGCATATTATCCAATCCGTCTTAGCAAGTTCCAAAAGCTGTGTAGAGTAGGCTTTTCTGCCAGCAAAGGATCACATGGTGGTTGTGGACTAGCCTCACCTTCACTGTTTCAGTTTTGTTCCAAAGTAAACAGTTCTTCCATTAGAGGCTCCTTTTGCCTGATTCACTTGGTGTCCAAAGGTATAATCCCAGAAAAATAGGAAGTCACTATAAATAAGATCCAATGGAACAATTTTCTCCCAATAATGTGACTTTGTTAGGAATATATTGAGTAAGATGAAGCTAACTAGCTGAAGGTCAAATACTTGCATGGATTATCTAACACTGAGCAATATTTCATGAAAGGGCTGTATCACACAGTATATTTTCACTCTTTAGCAGATGGACATCAGGATATCATCATCTTCTGGACTACTCTGAGAACCACTACAGCCCTCATGTTCCCTAGAGATTCTGTAGATATCTACTCATTGTTCTGGAATCTCTGGGTCAAAGGGAACTTCTTTTCTACTTTCTGAACCTTGCTTCTCAAACACCTACCTGAATTTATTCTACCAGACCTGTCTGAAAGTCCTCATTTCTACCAACCCCCATTTAGGCTGATTCTAACTCTGAGAAAATGGTTTTGAATAACAGCAATTGCAGAATGCTACACAGATAACATAGTGTGAGTTCTTTAGTTTATCAGGACCCTCAAGGGGCTCCTGAAACAGCCCTCTTTTGAATCACAGCTACCGAAATTCTGCTGGATGCAGGTACAGCTACATGCAACTCAATCTCTCAATAATTAGAATCCAAGACAAACTATAGGCAAAATTTTCCCGAGTAGAGGTAGGTGGAAAAGCAATGGTAGCAGGCAATGAGGAAAAGAATCTGGGATGCTGAGAAGATACAGTAAGCCACCTGATATTTCAGTGGGCCTTCATAATTCTTCCAGAGGAGAAAAGGGACATAACACATGGATTTTATACACCAACCTCCTCCTCAACACTATGTACCATATTCCATTGATTTTCTCCAAAGGATTTCAACGAGGATCAGTAGTATTGCCCCTAGCCAGTTGAAAGTCTGACTTTATAGGAGTTTTGCATCCTTTTTTTTCCCCTTGGGAGCTAGGTAGAGTTGCATACTAATTGTTCTGCTGTATTTGATGTTTCATGGGTGCAATCTGAAATCTCAGGGGCTTTACTCATCATGCTTGGCCTCTAGAGACAGGCATGGTTGCATGTCTACACAAATACACACACAAACAAATATACACACACAAACACTGTTGTATATTCAAGCATCCATACCACAAACACTTGCAAAGGCATTTTGCATTACCCAAGCACACAATTTAGAATAAACACACTGAGTCACAGCTGGTACACACACACACACACACACACACACACACACACACACACACACACAGATACAACAACACATACACCACATACCACAGAAAGACTGACACAAAAACACATACATCAATGAAATTCTTGCACTTATCTATCATATTTACTGTTGCATGAGCATGTAGTGGAACCTATGATGTGTACAAGGCTTTTATACTCAAGGGGGCTTTGCAGCCCTGACCTGTACTTATCTCCTCTTCAGGAACTTTTTCTATGCAAATACTTACTGGTCCTATAAGGACATTACAAGCTCTACACAGATATCCTTGACAACACAGCACTAAATTGCCAAGAAAGAGATTTCTACCTATAGCCTCCAGTAAGCCACGTTTTGACTTAGCACGGTCCCCTCACTAAACCTACACTGAGTCCTTTTTAGCATCAGAGAAAGACTGTGACTTTTGATCATTACTCAGGAACTGTTCAACACATTACTTATTATGTGACATTAAATCATCCTCAATATCAGTCAGGAGAAATCTAGATAAATGACCTGCTGTGACATTTCTGAAATGCAGCACTCTGCACAACTCTGATTGAGAATCTATCCTGAAACAAAGCCATGCCCAAAATATATTTAGCAAAACAATGTCAGCAGAGTGATGTAGTGTAGGCTTCTAAGTATGCCCATGGTTAAGCCAATAAGACAAGCCAGAATCTCCCAGGCAATAACTCTAAGCAGGTAAAATTAAAAAATCTAATATTTATTTTTAAAATAGTAGTATTGTTTAACGATTTGTTGATATAAATAAGAGACAGATCTCCACCTGGTAGTGGACAAGAGATGAAAAGTCTACTGGACATTGAACAACAGGAAGTATCAGGTTTATTGATAGACCTAGGCCCAAAGAAATAAGTTAGAGAATAACTACACAAAATCAGATGTCATTAACATGCCTTACAACATACCCACAAAGGTACAGATTGGCATAAGCATCCATAAACACACATACACAAACACTTACATACACACACAAAATCATAAGGGAGCAAAAAACAATGAAGAATCTGTCATGCTAGAGGACCAAATAATTTTGAATATGCAAAGCAGATCTTTCAACAGAGAAATTCAACTCTAGTATTCTTAGTAGAGAAATAGAAAGCCCTAGAGAACATTCTTCTTGGTCACAATGAGGGGTAGATATGGAGGAGTTTTTTCATGATGCCTCAAAACTCTCACACCAAACCTGAGATTGTGAGAAGCCTTTCCTACATCCCTGCTCATTCAGCCAGCTCCAGACCACAAGGCCCAGGAACTCCAACTCCAACAGCACTCAAAGAAAATAGGACTGGCAAAAAAAGTAGGACTTCCTACTCAGTCAGGGTGAAACAAAATCTACCGGGGAAACGGTGGGGGTGGGGGACAAAAACTTCCAAAAGGCAACAATGAAATCCACTTATTTGTCAATTCCACTAAGCTATCATCGCTGCAAATTACTTCCTTCCTGGAATCTCACATGATCCCCATAAAGCAAATGAGCTACAGGCCTTTACTTCTTTCTTCAAAGCTCTCTACTATTCTAAAGAAGGGCTCCATCCCAGCACCTTTCAAACTTTGTCATGTAGAGTTGTGATGTGTAATCAACTTATCTCCCCTAGTGAACTGCAGATTTTAGCAGGGCAGAAAAATTGGCTTGCTAAACATGCAGTTTCTTGTAAAAGTCTACCTCCAGAGAAAGCCTTGTAGATGATCACCTAAATAAACACTTGGAGGAGACAGAAGTGAGTGCCTGGATAAGTTGGTGGACTGTTACATTTGATTGTCTATGTTTATGGTTAGCCATGAGGGCAATCTGCCTCTGATACACATCATCCTACCTGCTGCTGCTTTGCACTTGGGATGTATGTTCTTGCTGGTCTCATCACAGAACTCTTTTCTTCACCAAAGGATGCCTCCTGGTCAGCCTGCTCTACCAGCAGTTTTCTGTTCTCATTCAGCAACATCCTTACTTTTTTCTTCAATTGATTGCATTCTTTCAGGAGGTGGGTGTGCCTGATGCTGAACCACAAACATACAAAACATAAATGTTGATTCCCAGCTAGCTTTGATTTGCCTGCCACTCTTCCAAATATTATGATGCCTGCAAGGTCTCTGATCCCCAGACAGCCCGAGACTAGAGACCACTGTATATCCATAAGTACCAAATAGAGGCAGGTCAAATCCAGAGACCAGCCACATGCAACAAGACTCAAAATATTTCTGAAAACCCTGACACCAAGAGTGTTCCATATACATCACAGAAGAGGAAAACTTCCTCATGGTTGCTCATATGTGTGTAGTACCAGAAAACCATCAGTATGGAGAGGGCAATGCCCTCTTAGGGAGGAGAGAAGACCCAAAAGGTATAAACTCTTTCCATTTTTGTCATGGATCCCAGATCTTGTAATCTGCTGTCAGAACCCTAGAAGTTCAGGGTTGCTTGAGATTCCCAGCATGGTGGAAATGGTTTCTATGCAGAAGATCCTGAATTTGGAAGAATAAAGACTGGAGGGTCTTGGACAATATTCACACTTAGGAAACCTGAGTCTAAGAGGTACAAATCCAAGACCCATGCCTCAAGGGAGGGCTCCTATTAAGAAACAGAGAGTATAGAACTAGAGCTCTCACTTTTGTACAAAGTCCTAGAAGGCCACAAGCATTCCCTGCCTAGTGCTGGGTCTCAGCTGTGTCTGGGACTCACCTGTAGGAATCATTATCTTCTATGAATTCCTTGTACTTGTCAATGGAATCAGTTATTGACTGCTTCATTTTTTCCATATCCAACATTGTCTTCTCATGTTGTGATTTAATGATGGTGAATTCAGTGTTCATCCTGTGGTAGAGCATGGCCCAAAGAATAAATCATCCTCTGAACTAAGCAACCAAGTATCATGTGCAAAAAGGCTGTATCTGGAATTCCCAAGGAAATTGTATGCCACATCCTTGCTCCTTCCAACTGGGTCCTATTGGTACTGATTAAACTTATTATCTTGGGCAGAGGACAGAGAGCCAGGGGACCAAATGGAGATAGCTGACGCTCAAGAAATCTTAGGTGAGCCTGAAGGAATACACTAGTTCTGTGAAATGTTTCTACTAGATTGTCCCACAGGCTTTGGTCCTTAGTTTTAAGGCTTTTTTTCCCCTCTTAGTTTTAAGGCAGGGATAATCCTTTGTTCTTATTGCTACATGAATTCTCAGAGGGCATAACTAGTATATAACGGAAAAGGCTTTATAACACTTCCTACTCCAGGAGAATCCTATGTGACACCAAGGAAAACACAGGGAATAAAGAACCCTGATGATCAATTTGGGCCTCTAAGGGCTCAACACTATCATTCCCTACAAACTGTGCATCACACACATCCTAAGACCCCATCAAAGGTCCCACAACCCCAGATCCTGAACAAAACACACACAACTAACTTCACACACAGAAAAAAAATTAAAATGCCAAATAAATCCAGGTAGGCTCCATAGTCTCAGAGTACAATGAATAAAACAAGAGTAAAGCAGTAATGGCCTGCAGACATTGGATTCTTACACAGTAAGGCAGCTATTGTGACCAGGTCCTTCCAGCTGTTGACAAAACCAATCAGACTCCAAGCACCTCAAGGCCAAGTACAAAAGAGGATGACCATACAACACACATCACTTATCTCATCCAACAATTTAACAACTGTCAAGACTTCTTATAATGAATGTGAGAGATGACACACTCCATTCATGGGAGAAAATGTGGGTCAACAGAGAGGGCACAATACAGTCAACAAGATACTGGGCATAATTTTACCTGTAGTTCAAATCAGTATTCATGTCAATGTCCAAGATTCAAAATAGTTCTTCCCGCTCAGCATTTATCTTCCTGATATAAAATTTCATATCTTCTAGTTTATTCATATTCTTCATATGATTAGTAATGTTGCAACTTTGGGATGATGTTCTCCCAGCAGACACTGAAGATAGATAAACACAAATGCATTTGCATAGTTGATGGCCCAGGGCAGGGGAGACCATTCTGAGTCCCAAAGGAAAGGTTGAGGAAGAGAAAAGCTAGAGACAGGATTAATCACTGAAAAAGCAGAAAGGCTATATTTGAGCTGGTCTGCTAAGCTATACTCCTCTTCCCAACCACCACTGTTGGTCCCAACTACCACCACAGTCCTTATAGCATTCCCCCTTGCCCTGAAATCCAAAAGCTGCCTCAGACATAAAGATTTGGGGAACATTTTCAGCTCATGTCATATGTTATGCCAAGAAAACCTGAAGTTCATAGTGCTTAGCACCATCAATACCTCGTCATGTGTGTTCAAACTCAAAGTGTCTGAGACCTCAACACATGACCAGGTTAGAATCCTTCTCTGTTCTCTGCATCAGAGACGCATGTATCCTACAATAATCTAGAAGATGAAGTGCTTCAACTCCCTACTAATAAGGGACACATTCTTATTCTCATAGTGCCTTCTCAGGGCAGTCTTTGACACTCTAAATGACATTAAATAGCTCCCAGAAAAGTAGCTGCAGGCTTGTCAATTCCTGGGTCTGTCAAATCAATTATCAGAAATTCTAGATTCTTGGTCTGTCATTAAGAAAGTCTAAGGCTCCAGCTTGTAAGATCTTCTCAGCAAAGGCCCAGCTCAAGCCTACCTGTTCCAGAATTTCCCCAACTCTGCCAAGGACTCACTGTGTCTTCCCCAGAATGATTTCATTCTTCGTTTTTTACAAGAAAGGATGCCAGATTCCTTCTGCCTTGGTCTGGTCTCTCCTTGATCGCCATTCTCCCTGTGAAATAGCCTGAGCAGCCGGGAAAACATGCCTGATAGAGAATAAAAAAGGCACTGAAGGAATATTCCACAAGCAGCTTTTGTAACCACAACACAGGTGAAGTCACAGAAGATTCTAGTTCTCTCATAGATACTGTAGTCTCCCCTCCCCCAGCCTGAAACCTGCTTGCTCAGGGGTGGAGCTTCCTGCTCATTCGTTCTGCCACGCCCACTGCTGGAACCTGCGGAGCCACAGACGTGCACCTTTCTACTGGACCCGAGATTATTCGGCGGGAATCGGGTCCCCCCCCCCCTTCCTTCATAACTAGTGTCACAACAATAAAATTTGAGCCTTGATCAGAGTAACTGTCTTGGCTACATTCTTTTCTCTCGCCACCTAGCCCCTCTTCTCTTCCAGGTTTCCAAAATGCCTTTCCAGGCTAGAACCCAGGTTGTGGTCTGCTGGCCGGACACAACAGATACAACAGATAGTCCAAGGAAGGCATTACTTATGATGTCACTGGGAAAGGCTAAGGCCTATTTGATAACTAGTTCTCCCCAAATTGACCAGTTTCTGTTGTGCATTTCCTGGAGCCTCTCCTGTGACTTGGGAAATACCCTTTGGCAACCTCTCCTTCCAAATTTAAGAGATTTCTCATCTGCTTCATTAGAAGACAAGTGCTTTTGATGAAAAACATTGATTAGGACACTGAAATGCATAAGAGGTTTTTGTTAGCACCCAAATCTCTAGGGACAGTGAATATAAGAGCTATTTCTCAATAAGAAATATACCACCTGAGTAAATTCATTTGACATACGGTCTACTTCCCCAGGTTTTCCCTGTTTCACAAAGGTCAACATCTTTCTCCTATACCTTTAATTGTATAAAACCTGAATAATATTTTCTTACTGTGCTTATCTTGATAGTGGGCATTGTTCCCACATACATATCCATGTGTTTCACAAAATCTCCTGTTTACAATCCCATCTTTTGCAAGGAAAACTCCCCTTTCTTTGGAACATAGGGGCTCAACGACAGGACAAATATAAAATGGTAATCGTTCTGTCCCATCTTCAAAATATTAACTTGCACACCCTCCATTTCTCAAATACAACCAGACTATGAAAGTGGGCATCAGTGAGCAAAGGTCAACCTGGACTGTACAAATTACTGCATTGTAGCCTCCTAGCCATCACTTCTCTAATATCTGTCTTCCTGAATTCCCAAGTGCAGGCATGAGGATGGTGGGGGTTGTACCATAATACTTTACTCATAGCAAACACGAGTTACTCCCTATTCAGGAGGTAGGGCAGGGAGTGGAATGGCCTGAGATCAGGTTAAATCTCAATTTTAATGGGTCCATAAGTTCAGGATGGAGTCCCTTTGGCTCTGTCATCTGAGGCTTCTGTGTTCTTATGCTGAGTGTGCTGAATCTGTGCTATAATGCAACCTGTCCTCACAGATGTAAGATGAAAAACCATATATGTCTTTTACTGGAAGACATCTGCCTTTGACTACCATCTGGAGCCACACAATACCAATATGCAGAGCTCAAAATTGGGGGAAAATTGTTGATGCATTAGAATTTGAGGGCGCTTTCTTCCAAAATGGGGCCCATATTGTGCCAATGTGATTTTTCCTTTGGTTTTTCACTAACGGTGGCTTGGTTGTTTCCTGGCCTAAAGATTCTGGATCCGCCGGGCGTGGTGGCGCAAGCCTTTAATCCCAGCACTCGGGAGGCAGAGGGAGGTGGGTTTCTGAGTTCGAGGCTAGCCTGGTCTACAAAGTGAGTGCCAGGACAGCCAGGGCTACACAGAGAAACCCTGTCTCGAAAAACCAAAAAAAAAAAAAAAAAAAAAAAAAAAAAAAAAAAAAAAAAGATTCTGGATCCACCAACAAGGTCTACTCCATACATGCTCTTTTTTATCAAGAAAAGGATTGTTGCAGAATCATGCCAGGCAGCAGGAAGGTCAACTAGGCTGCTCTTAAGTCCAGCTCACCTGGTACAGGACTGAAGACATGGGGTATCTGGGGAAAGGAAGCAACATACAGAATCACACAGCTCCCTCTACTGCAACTGCTAGAACTGTAATAGGGTATTTTGTTGTTTTTTATTATAAATATATATAAATCTAGCCAGAGTTGGTACATGCCTTTAATTCCAGCACTCATAAGGTATTTTTTAAAATGTTGTTGCTAGTATTCCTATTGTTTCCTTTGGTTTTTGTTGTTAACTACCCCAGTTATTTGCACTGTACCTAGAATGTTAAGCCCATGCTCTGTACAGTCCTATCATTCATGTTAGTCAGGAGTGGTTACTCCTCAGATGATCGATCTCATTACTCACTTTCAAAGAAGGAAAACAGTCACAGAGACATTAGTTTCCTTGTATGGTCTCATGTAACAAACTCATCATGAGAAGTGAAATGCATAATTTTGCACTGGTATCCATAAGTGAAATTCAGAAGTTCTTTCCTCGTTGGGTCTTTGTGTGGCTTTGGTATCAGTGTAACTGTGGCTCCATAGAGCACATTGGGTATTATTCCTTTTGTTTCTATTCTGTGGAATGGTTTGAAGGGAATAGGTATTAGGTCTTCTTTGAAGGTTTGAACGAATTCTGCACTAAACCCATCTGGTCCCGAGCTTTTGTTGGTTGGGAGATTTTACCCATTGCTTCTAATTCTTTAGGGGATATGAGACAGTTCACATGGTTTATCTGATCCTGATTTAATTATGGTACCTGGAATCTGTCAAGAAAATTGTCTGTTGCATCCAGATTATCCAGTTTTGAGTACAGTTTTGTAGTAGGATTTGAGGATCTTCCTTCCTTCCTTCCTTCCTTCCTTCCTTCCTTCCTTCCTTCCTTCCTTCCTTCCTGTCTTTCTTTCTTTCTTTCTTTCTTTCTTTCTTTCTTTCTTTCTTTCTTTCTTCCTTCCTTCCTTCCTTCCTTTCTTTCTTTCTTTTTTTATTAGCTTGATTTCTGTCATTATGTCTCCCTTTTCATTTCTGATTTTGTTAATTTGGATACTGTCTCTGCGCCATTATGTTAGTCTGGCTATGGGATTTTCTATCTTGTAGATTTTCTCAAAGAATCATCTCTTGGTTTTGTTGATTCATTGTATAGTTCTTCTTGTTTCTTTGGTTGATTTCAGCCCTGAGTTTGATTACTTCCTGCCATCTACTCTTCTTGGGTATATTTGCTTCTTTTTGCTCTATAATTTTCAGATGTTCTGTCAAGCTGCTAGTGTATACTCTCTCCAGTTTCTTTTAGGAGGTACTCAGAGCTATGAGTTTTCCACTTAACATGGTTTTTATTGTGTCCCATAAGTTTGGGTGTGTTGTAACTTTGTTTTCACTGAATTTTAAAAAGTCTTTAATTTCTTTCTTTAATTCTTCCTTGGCCTAGTTATAATTGAGGAGAGCATTGTTCAGCTTCCATGTGTATGTGGGCTTTCTGTTGTTTTTGTTGTTATTAAAGACCAGCCTTAGTCTAATAGGTTGCATGAGATTATTTCAATTTTTTGTATCTGTTGTGGCCTGTTTTGTGAATGATTATATGGTCAATTTTGTAAAAGGTGCCATGAAGTGTTGAGAAGACGGTATATTCTTTGCATTTAGGATGAAATGTTCTATAGATATCTGTTAAATCGATTTTGATCATAACTTCTGCTAGTTTTACTGTGTCTCTGTTTAGATTCTGTATCCATGATCTGACCATTGATGAGAGTGGGGTACTTGAAGTCTCCCTCCAGTATTTTGTGAGTTACAATATGTGCGTAGAACTGTAGTTAAATTTCTTTTATGACTTTGATTTCCTTTGCAATTGGAGCATAGATGTTCAGAATTGAGAGTTTATCTTGGTAGATTTTTCCTTTGATGAATATGAAGTGTCCTTCCTTATTTTTTTGAAAACTTTAGGCTGAAAGTCGATTTTATCTGATATTATAATGCCTACTTCAGCTTATTTCTTGGGAAATTTTGTTTGGAAAATTGTTTTACAGATTTTAATTCTGAGGTAGTATCTATCTTTGTCAGTGAGCTGCATATCCTGTATGCAGTAAAATGTTGGGTCCTGTTTACTTTTCAACTCTTTTACTCTATGTCACTGTATTTGGGAACTGAGTCCACTGATGATTGAAAAACACTCTGGAAATCAGTTTGGTGGTTCCTCAGAAGAGTGAACAGAGTACTACTTGACGACCCAGCAATACCACTCCTAGGCATGTACTGAGAAGATGCTCCAACATGTAATAATGACACATGCTCCACTATGTTCATAGCAGCCTTATTATAATAGCCAGTAGCTGGAAAGAACCCAAATGTCCCTCAACTGAGGAATGCATGCAAAAAATGTGATGTAATTACACAATGGAGTACTGTTCAGCTATTAAAAACAATCGATTAACAAACTTGTTAGGCAAATGGATAAAACTAGAAAATATCATCCTGAGTGAGGTAACTCAATCACAAAAGACCACACATCGTATGCACTCACTTATAAGTGGATATTAGCCCCGAAGATTGGAATACCCAAGATATAATTAGCAGATCACATGAAGCTCAAAAAGCAGGAAAACCAAAGTGTGGATACATTGGTCCTTCTTAGAAGGGGGAACAAAATACCCATGGGTGGAGTCTAAGAGACAAAGTGTGGAGCAGAGACTGAATGAAAGGTCATTGAGAGGCTGCCCCATCTGAGTAACCATTCCCTATAGTGTCACTACACCCAGGTGCTATTGTGGATGCCAACAAGAGCTTGCTGACCAGAGCCTGGTATAGCTATCTCCTGAGAGACTCTGTCAGTGCCTGTCAAATACTGAGGAGGATGCTCTCAGCCAACCATTGGACTGATCACAGGGACTGCAGAAGTGGAGATAGAGAAAGGACCCAAGGTACTGAGGGGTTTTGCAGCCACATAGGAGGAACAATATGAACCAACCAGTACCCCAGTGATCTTAGGGACTAAAGCACTGCCCAAGAGTACATATGGAGAGAACCATTTCTCTAGCTGCATATTTAGCAGAGGATGGCTTTGTTGGTCATCAATGAGAGAAGATGACCTTAATCCTGTGAAGGCTCAATGCCCTAATGTAGGGGAATGCCAGGACCAGGGACCAGGAGTAGGTTGGTCAGTGAGCAGGGGGAGTGGGTAGGGGATAGGGGGTTTTCATATGAGAAACCAGGAAATGGGAAAACATTTGAAATGTAAATAAAGAAAATAAGTAATTAAAAATATTTTAAAAATAATAAATAAACTGAACTTCTAAATTATTCAGAGACTATGAGACTTGAGAAGATCTTGGCTAATCTTCCTAACCTGTGTGTCATTGTATAAATCAAGACAGGTTACTTTATGTGCTGGGGAGGGTAGTTGAAGTAAACAATTTTAATTTTCATCTGCAGGTGGCTTATTCCCTAAGGATGAGGAGGAATTCTGACCTGGTCTGTCAGGAATGGCATGGAACCATACATTGGTTTCCCATTTCCAGGCTGCAGAGCCCCACTGGTTTCTGAGCCTTATTGGCTATTTGCTCTTGTCTACAAACCCTGCTTTCTTTTTGGAGTAAATTGTCCCCTATTATATGTACTTAATTTTGTGTTTTGTCTTCCTACAGGATGTTGAGTAACTGCTTAAGTAGTTTCAGGACCACTAATCTTAGTGCTTTTATATAAGATTGAGTGGGATTATCATTTCAAAATCTGCACATGATCTCCAGAAAACAAAGAAAAGGAGTCAATTTGATAATCCAGAAATAAAATAACATGGGGAAAGCTTAAAAACCAGTGAATGAATTCTTTGCAAACTTCTATGATAGTGAAAGACTGTGGAAATCCCTAGGAATTGGAGTATGAAGTGAGACTTAGTACAAGGTCTATGGGCACGGAAATCAAATGTTGAAAAAGCTTAGAAGACAGATAGGACAAAATATATTGAGTCCAACTGATGCTGGGAGTCAATTAACAATTCAGAGAACATTGGCTCTGAACAATGGCCTCCCTGCTCCTTTCCTTCCAAGTAGGATAGGAGCAGGAGGAGAGGTACTTGGACAGGTATTGAAGTTAGCCTTTGCTAAAAATGAGTAATAAATCAAATTTTCACAGTTGGTGCATTCATACAGGAAAGGAGGAGATGACTCAGTCACTAAAGGTCCTGAGAGGCCACACTGAGTTGGCATTCATGAACTCTCCATTATTCAGTAAGAACAACTGCACTTGATTAAGATGCTTACATGACCTTTATATCCAGCACTTCACTCTCTGCTACTACATGTCATGGTGGAGGATTTTCTCAGGGTTGTCTCTTCTGAGCTGTCAGGACACTGGCAGGCTTTTCCTCTCACCTATTTTGGTCTCAACAAAGTCTCTGCTCACCAGCCAGAAAACCACTTCTTGAAATTTTAGCCTCATTGTGAGGTAGCAAGAGAGTGGAAACAATCTATGACATTACAGATGAGGCCTTTGGAAGGCAATGTGGGTTAGATAATGTCATCAGAGTAAATTCTTGCCTTTTGCAAAAGCCTTCTAAACAAATGACTCCCTAGGATATTTCCCAACCAGAGAGCAGGACAGCATGCTGCTTATGTATTTGCTATATGGTGTGTGGGAGACAGGCAGCTGATTTTAGATAGTCTTAAGTAGCCAGGGCTGGTCTTGTACACAACCCACTAACGTGGTCAAGGTTGACTTTGGATCCCAATAGCCAACCTAAATATTTGAGTATGAATAATTAAGACCCACTTCTTCATTTCTAAAATTAGTAAGTGCTTCAAGTCTAAAATAGTTTACCTTTACCTTCTCTTAAATTAGTATGTAAGTAATGATATCATTGTGTAACAATGATTTAATTTTTCCCACCAAGAAATATGTTGCTTTCTTTTTCTTGGACCTAAATGGTTAAATGGAAACAATGATGGAAATCTTCTGTCAAAGTTCCTTCTCTAAAGAAAATTCTTTTGATTCCTGACTAAGGAACATAGTGTGGTGTGTGTTTCTGGTTGAGGCCTCTTATCAAGTTAAGGAACTAAACTAGATTTCCTTTTTAGAAACCCATAAATGGGTGCCATCTTGTATCAAAAGTTTCTTCTGAGTGTGATGAGAACAACTTTTATATTTCACAGAGATATTGTCAAGACTGAAGCCTCTGTGTGCAAAGCAGAGATCTGCTGTACCTTTCCCAACTCAGTCCATGACACAGTTTATGTTCAAATAATGTATGACCTTATTAGTGATGCAAGGTAGGTGAATACCTCCTGTGTTCTCCTCATGGGAATAGTCTAGACCAGAGTGAGATTATTTTTCTCTTTCTGACTCTCTCTGTGTCCCTTAATTATGTTTCTGTTTGCATCTGTCTCTCTGTCTCGGTCTATCTCTGTCTCTGTCACTCTCATGGTGGTTTTGAGATAGTGTTTATGTGTTTATTCCAAGCTGGTCTCTACCTCACTCTTTACACCATGCTGTCCTTGGGAGATTCAGGTAAAATCATGCACCACAAATGCCTATTGCTTGATTCTAAGAAATCATATATACCTTAAAGTATAGTGGAAGTTCATTGTAACAGTGACTGGAGCCTTTGTTCATTTAATCTAGATAGGGAGATTAGAATTTAAGCTCGTTGGGATCTCCAGAGTTAAAAGAGATTATCCTGTGCTTCCTCCTATTCTGAGTTCCTTCTTCCTTTCCTGTATCCCTCCCATGTTCCCTCTCTCCTGCCATACTTTCTTCCTTCTTTCCTACCTACCTTCCTTACATCCTTCCTTCCTTTCATCCACGTTTATTAATTCCCTTCTTCATTTGCTCTTGTTTCTTTTTATATCTCTGTTTATTTCATTATTTCTTTCTCTATTTAAATTTGTGAAAATTTTTGAGACTGCTTCTCACACTATGGCTCAAGTTGGCATAAATCTCATAATAAAACTATGCCTAAGATTTCCAATTGGTAGAATTATAGATAAGGGACAAAATGCCTCATAAGATTTTTCTCTTTGGATCACTACTTGGCTTTCATTTTCATAGTATTAGTTTATGTGTCCAGGCTTACAAATTATTGAAAAAAATTACTTTTCTTTGTCTCCTCCCCACTTCTGTCTAATTTGTGGTTGAAGTTATTTATTACTTTCTGAATCTTCTTCAAAAGTTAAGGCCACAATGATGAAGAAGTCTAAAGCATTCACAGATGGGAGGAAAACAGGAGGAAGCAACATGATGTAAGACAGGGCTTAGATGCAGACTCAGGACAAAAGAGAAGGTGAGTGGAACAATGAGTCGGGTGAGAAGAGGTTGACTAAAAGTGTCATGCCTGTCTGTACTTCCTGGTGTGGACCACGTTGCTATGACTGTAAGCAGCTGACCTCTGGAGAAAGTGAGTGAAGCATATACACACATATGTCTACTTTTATATTTTTTCCTGCTTTTCTTTTACATCCATAATAATTTTGAAAGAAGAAAAATGAAAATCCTGACAAGGGTGAACAAAATGAAAAAGCATTACTATAGAAATCATTCAAAGTCCTTAGTGATCAGAGAAGTGCAAATCAAAATGACCCGGAGATTCCAGGTTACATCCATCTGAAATGCTAAGATCTAAACCTAAACTGACAGTACATGTTGGCAAGGATGTGGAGAAAAAGGAACATTCCTCCATTGCTGGTGGGATTGGAAACTTGTAAAAACCACTCAGGAAATCAATTTGGAGGTTCCTCAGAAAATTGAAAATATATCTGCCTGAAGATCCAGCTTTACCACCCTTGGGTATAAACCCAAAAGATGCCCCACCATACCAAGGGGCTACATATTCCACTATGTTCATAGTAGCCTTGTTTGTGATACCCAGATTCTGGAGAAAACCCAGATGTCCCACAACAGAAAAATGGATATAGAAAATATGGTTCATTTACACAGTGGAATACTACTAAGCTACTAAGCACAAGGACATCCTGAGATTTGCATGTACATGGGGGGAACTACAAACTATCATACTGAGTGATGTAACTGGGACCCAAAAGAACATGTATGCTGAGGGGCAGGGTGACCCTGTAGCAGGAACAGCAGACACAATTAACTTAGATCCCAGAGACCTGTCAGACCCTGAACCACCAACCAGGCAGCATACATCAGCGTTTATGAGGCTCCAAACACATATACAGCAAAGGACTACCAGGTCTAAGTTCAGTCAGAGAAGATGCACCTAACCCTTAAAAGACTGGAGGCCCAAGGGAGGGTAGGGCTAGTGGGGTGACAGTTGTGGATGGCGTGGGAACATCCAGGTAGAGACGGGGTCTGGATAGAGGTATGGGGTGGGGAAGAGTCAGATAGTAGACCTGGAGGAGGATAAAACCGGGAGTGTAAGAAGATGATAAAAAAAAAAAACATAATGAAATAATTCAATTTACTCTACAGAAACCAACTTTTAGAGAGAAGACACCAAGCAATGAACTGTCAGAAAGTTGCTTGAACAGAGTGGAAGCCGAAGACATGATGAAGAATACTAAGTTTACAAGGGATGACATCAATACATTAGTCAGTAGTGCTTCATGACAATGTTCTTTTAGGGGGGTTGGAGTTGTGCATGCAAGTTGAGGTCAGAGGTCGCTACTGGGAATCTGCCTCAAATACATTAACATTGTAATTTTCAAGAATAGGTCTCTCACTGATCAGGGACCTCAGCAATTGGCTACACTCCCCAGTGTACTCAGGGATTTTTTAGGTGTTGCCCCACTGCTGTTATTACAGGTGCATGACTCCATGAGAAGCTTTAGATAGGGGTGATAGGACTCTGAACTCAGGCCTCGAGCTTTTGTATAATATTATATACTGCCATGTATTATTACATAGGCTGTTATAGCATCTATTATGTGCACCTTGCAACATTGTCACAAATGCAAACAATGCATTTCATAGAATTCTCTCTGTTCATCATCTCCTATCACACCGCATCCTTTATACTGACCATTTCTCAGAATATTCCCAGTAAACCTTTGATATCATCTTACTTTAAGTTTAGATTCAGCATGATGAGAGAAAGTGTGTGGCATTTGTTTTTTTGATTTTGGTTCATTTCATCTCTTTGACTGTCTTCCATTCGACTCCATTCTTCAGCAGATGACATAAGTGGATTCTGAATAACACTTCCCATTTCCCAATGTTTTGGTCTAGTAATGTGTTTCCAGGCAGATTCTATAATGTGGTTTTTGTGTACAGTGCTGCAGTGCACATCCTTGTATGCAAGCACTTCTACTGACATCAATCTTCCAGCTAAATGTTTAAATGTAGGATTGCAGCATAGAATGGCAGTTCTATTTCAGGACTTTGTGCATTCTCTAAACCAAGGTTTTCTCCAGCAGCTTTGCTAGTTTCCAGTCTTAGTGAATAGTGCTCCTTTCCTCACATCCTCCACACCATTTTTTGTTTGTTCCCTTAATTGTGCACATGCTGTCTGGAATGAGATTGCACGTTGGTGTGGTTTTCTTTAAATTTTCATTCCTTTTATGCCTGAAAATATTGAATATGGTTCATTATTTATTCACCATTTCACTCCTTTTTGGAATCATCTGTTCATCTAATTTAATGTGAACCCCTGTATTACTAGAATTCTACCGAGAAACCTGTGTCCTTACCTACATCTTGATGTGGCTTCTCTTAGGAATTTCTACCTATTATAATAAGATCTTTAATTAATAGTGATATGACTTTAGTCCAGTGTCACATCTTGGAATCTGATTTCTGTTCACATATATAAGGACCCACATGGCCAGGCACCATTTGATAAGGGTATCCTTTCTTCAATGTAAGTTTGACTTCCTTACTAGACCTCACGTGCCTTTTCTCTGTCAGGACAACTCATTCTGGGTGAAAAGGTCATGGGTGCTTGGTTGAAGTCATATACTGTAAAGAGGAGTTCTGACCTAGTCATAACTAAAGTTTTCTTGTAGTACCTGTCAACAGGAAACATTTTCCAAAGTTTTACTGAGTTCAGATTTGTAAAAATTCATCCACTAGGCATCAAGCTCCAGAAGTTTGAACCAGCCTTGCTGACTAATTTGAACTGACCTTACTTTTCTTCTTATCTCACCAAGAGCACTTCTCTAATGAAAGTAGAGTTTGTAGGGATCCACTTGTTCATTTTCTCTTTCTATCTTGTTTCTTTATACTTGCTCATTGCTTCAAAGTCTCGGGTATTATGTTGAATAAGGTAGAGAGAATGTATACTCTGGTCTTGTTTCTTATTTTATACAGAATTTTTCTCTCTCCCATTACTATAATGTTGACTATGTTTGTTGAATAGAAGATTTCTTAGGCTGAGGCATGTTTCTCCTATTCCTAGTTTCTTCAGGAATTTTATCATGAGGTGATGATGGCCATGTCCAATGCATTTTCTGCAGGTACTGAGATGACAATTCAACTATTAATTTTTGAGACTATTTTTGTGCTGAGATACATTTATTTGATTTACATCTATTGTGTAATCCTTGCATAACTATATCACATTTTTATTGTGTGTATAGAATTTTATTTTTAAATTTATTCATTCTTTGAGATAGGTTCTCTCTATGAAGCCCTGCCTGTTTTGGGACTCATGGGACCATATTGGCCTCAAACTCACAGATATCTGCCTGCAAGTACTGTCTTTCAAATGCAGAGATTAAAGTATTCTTATGCTACTACACCAGGCATTTGTTTGTTTGTTTGTTTTTAAGACAGGGTTTCTCTGTATAGCTCTGGCTGTCCTGGAGCTCACTTTGTAGACCAGGATTACCTTTAACTGAATGCAGAAATCCACCTGCCTCTGCCTCCTGAGTGCTGAGATTACAGGCATGCACCACCATGCCCAGCACAACACCATGCTTTTAAATTTGTTCTGGAATTAAATTTTCAACTGCTTGTTAAGCTCATATAACTTTCAGGGATATAGGTATTGCAGTTGTTGTGAACTGTGGTGATGGTGTTGTACTGTTATCCAGTTTATAAGAGGGGGAGGCAACCATGATTTTGTGGAATCTGATAGTGTTTCTTCCCTTTCTGACTCATACAAACATTTGCTCTCCTTGAAAGATCTGTGGCAAAATATGATTGTGTATCTGTTTTGTTTTGTGGGTTTTATTGCTTGGAAGACATCATCATGGCTTATCATTCTGTGTGTATTTGAGGTTTCTGAGTATTGAATGGTATGGTAAGGACTTGAACTGGTGTAACGCAAAGGGACATTGCAAAGAATCTCCATAAATACTACCCAAAATTAGTACTTGCCAGCATGCCTCTCTTCAAGGAGCATTAGGTGGTCCAAAAATAGACTCAAAAATAGAAAGGTAGAAGGCTGGGGATATTGTGAATTCTTTTTATAGTGAGGAATTGTTCTGTAATCTTAAGAGTCCCATTACCATTTACAGAGAAGAAAGGGGACAGAAGTAATTGAATCTCGTGGGTATTTAAAAATCTATACTCAATTAGGTTAGGGAGGGGAGCTGGGAAACTGATGGGATAACAATCAATAAAGCTATGGTCAGGAGGCCATTCAGGTGTGAATTTATATTTGTGGGTGACTTTTCTACTCTTAACAGAATACTGGCTGACACTTGCCTAAATATTTCCACCAACTGACATTTCTCAACCACAGGGCATTTAAGCTGATTTCTCTGCAGAGTTGGATTTGAATTGGAGAGCATTCACCTATGTACCTGCTGCCCCTGGCAGCCATGGTTCTAATAATGTGAGTGGGAGGTCACT
This sequence comes from Mus musculus, assembly GCF_000001635.26. NCBI lineage: Eukaryota > Metazoa > Chordata > Mammalia > Rodentia > Muridae > Mus > Mus musculus. Next base: position 43,373,543 of record NC_000080.6, on the reverse strand, counting down.
TCATTAGACTGACAGCAAATAGTAGATCTTTGAGCTCCGGAGATATGAAAACCTATGGACCTTTAAATTACCTGAAAGAGCAGAATGGTAGCAATTGTAATCTAGGATGGTGTTTGCAGAGGTGCCTGTTATGAAGGTAAGCTTTCCAACTAGCTATTTACTGTTAAATGGGCTTTAACATATTCTTAAATCTGAAGATTTTTAGACAGGGTAAGGCAATATTTTTTTACTTGAAGCATCTGTTGTGATGTTAAATGTCATGTAATTCATTTTGGAAGATTTAACAAGTAAGCTGTGTTTACTGTAGTCAGCACAGTAATCAGTAGTAAATTAAGTGTACTGGTTCATGTTTTTATAAATGATTTTAACAGTGTGAGTAGCAGAGCACATACATAGATATTTAACTGACAAATTGAAAGTGGTTGCTCCTGTTTCTTAATTCATACACTGTAATACATAAACACAGAGTTATTTTGACAACAAGCCCCCCCCCAAACATAAAACATTCTACCTGCACATCTTCAGCACCTGTCTAAACAGCAAAACTAAACAGAAATATGACAGCAGGTCCCTACTCTTAGATCAACCTGCTGCCAAGGCTTCGAAGGAGATTCAGCATGACCCTAGTGAATCACAGTTGGTGCATCTTAAGGAAGTCATTTTAAAAGATTTCAAAGTAAAAGTGAAGTGCTTAAAACATGGAAATATTGTTTCCCCAAGGAAGAAAACCAACCTCATTTCTCTAAGGAAAAAACAAGATTAAAGGTGATTCTAATTTTAATAACACTATATGTCATTTGAGTGCAAAGATGCATGTGTGTGCCCACATCTGCAGTGCTTACGAATGTCTAGACAACAGGATCTCAGCTCTGTGCATGTCCTGCATCTTCTTCACACCCTCAGTTCCTTCTATATCCTTCTCATTGATCATTAAAGCTCTAAGGTATATAAATTAGACTATGAATACAATAAACCAGAAATTAGCAAGCTGTTTACACAAATGACAATTCTTAAAGTAATAATAATAATAATAATAATAATAATAATAATAATGGATAGATGTTAAAAGGTTTTTTTAAAAGATACAGTGAAATGAAACAAACTAGTATGTTTAATATGCAAATCAGACATTTTAAACCAAAACTTAATTAACCAGAAAGGCTATATTACACATGTACCTCAGTCTAATAAACTGGAAGAGTAGCGTTTCCCATAATTCAATAAGTAAATCATGTGATTATAAAACAGCATGTGGTTATATTGGAAAGCCTTACATTATGGGATAATTTGATCCACTGACTCTTCTTCTGACTCTGGTGTTGTCAATGAAACATTTCAGAATTCTGTGTAGGATTACATTTTGAAGTGTTCTTTGTAAATGTTCACTTTCTTGAATCCATATACTTTTCCCAATTAGTCAACCTCAACCTATTCTGTTAAGTTAGTTGTTTTTTCTGATACTACCTGGAGCCTCACATTCCACATGACAAGCTGAAGACAATTCTCTGATACTTGTCTGACTACTATTCTATTCTGTCAGCTGCTGTTTGCATCATAGTTAATATCAGCTGGTAAACTGTATAGAAATACTGATGGGTGGTGGCATGCCAACATTTACTCTTCATAGCGCAGTCATTAAACTCTGTGTTTGTGCCCTGTCTCTATTGATAGGGAGAACATATTTATTTATTTATTTATTAAATATTTTTTATTATTATGTATTTTCCTCAGTTACATTTAGAATGCTATCCCAAAAGTCCCCCATACCCTCCCCCCCACTTCCCTACCCACCCATTCCCATTTTTTGGCCCTGGCATTCCCCTGTACTGGGGCTTATAAAGTTGGCGTGTCCAATGGGCCTCTCTTTCCAGTGATGGCCGACTAGGCCATCTTTTGATACATATGCAGCTAGAGTCAAGAGCTCCGGGGTACTGGTTAATTCATAATGTTGTTACACCTACAAGGTTGCAGATCTCTTTAGCTCCTTGGATACATTCTCTAGCTCCTCCATTGGGGGACCTGTGCTCCATCAAATAGCTGACTGTGAACATCCACTTATGTGTTTGCTAGGCCGTGGCCTAGTCTCACAAGAGACAGCTATATCAGGGTCCTTTCAACCAACGCTTGCTAGTGTATGCAATGGTGTCATCGTTTGGAGGCTAATTATGGGATGGATCCCTGGATATGGCAGTCTCAAGATGGTCCATCCTTTTGTCTCAGCTCCAAACTTTGTCTCTGTAACTCCTTCCATGGGTGATTGTTTCCAATTCTAAGAAGGGGCAAAGTGCCCACACTTTGGTCTTAGTTCTACTTCAGTTTAATGTGTTTTGCAAATTGTATCTTATATCTCGGGTATACTAAGTTTCTAGGCTAATTTATTTATTTTACTGTTTGAAAATATTACACACACATATATGTTGATCAGATTGACACTTTACTCCCCTCACAATCATCTATATCTGCCCACAGCACTCTTTCTAACCAAATTCATGTGCTGTGTATATATATATATTCATAAATTCACATGTGTGTATATATATATAATTTTAAATATTACTTATACATTATATTATAAATATATTTTAATTATATAATTTATATATTACATAAATATTTATTTCATTATATGATAATTATAAATATATAAAATTTATGTTTAATACATATAAATTTACATAAATGTTACCATTTACATACACCTGAGTGTGAAGCTATCTACATCTACTATGGTTCTATTTTGAAGTAGAGGGTTCACAGGCTTCTTGGTTAGGTAAGTCTGTTGATCACCTTTTTCCCAGCAGATTTCATAATATGTAGTCTGTAGGGTTTTGATATTTCACTAACATGAATATTATTTAAAAAAAGAAAGCTAAGTAAAAGATACCAGACTCGAAAGATTACATAGAGCATGACATTAAGTAGGGCATGTACAGAGTTATGTTAAAATATTTACATAAAAACCCTCTCCAATCTCTGACAAAATTAGATATGATACACTAATCAGTGTAGTATGAGAAGTCCCAGATCTCAGCTACTTCAAGCATCTCTAGAAAATGCCTCAAAATAGATGCCTTATTTTCATCTCTCCAATTCTACACAATTCCCCCTTCATCTGCATTTTCTTTTCCATATTTAAAAAGCTAACACACTATTATATTTTAGTGATGTATGCTTAGAGTATAATACTACTTCCCTTATAGCTATTTGTCATTGCTAATATGTATTAGTGTTGTTAAATTTTTTCTGTAGAATAAAATTCAGGAAATGAACCAAATCCTTGCTCCAGTTTTTGTTTTCCTGCAATAACAAGCTGGGCTGCAATTCTCACATAAAATCTTCCAGAACACCTGGCCAACATAACCATACTTTGGTCATTAGTGGTGACATTTTCCATTCTGTCCAGGTCAGTCGTCACAGCATAGAAACTGGCTGGACGTGTATTAACCTCTTCTGGATAGTTTCAGTACTGCAAGGGGATCTATCACACTTTATCTAGATGTGTTGTGTATTGCCTATTGTCTTATTCTGGAGTCTGGGTATTTCATGTGTATTTGCATGGGGATCCAAAGGATCTCTTCTGGATACGTTTGTCATTGGAAGGTGATTGATAGCCACCTTTTAATATTTTGAGTAACAAAAGGCAATCTATCCCACTCTCTGGAAAAGGCACTTTGACTTCAGGTCAATTTGGGTGAGGTACTGAGCAGGAAGGTAAGAGCTGTCCTGTGAGACATCAGAAGTCCCTTCCCTAGATGTTGTGTTGTAACCTGGAGAGCCCTGGCATTTTCTGTGATGTTACTAATGTGTGGTGACTCCAACTGCTCTTGGAGCATTCATTAACTACCTTTATGGTTCACCCTTAGACATGCTGACAAAACTGACCAGGCCTCTGGGAGGAGAGAACAATGAACATACCGAGACCAGAAAGAGGCAGCCACAAGATGGCCTTTGGTCTTAGTGTTAAAGAGCAAGAATTAATGGTCCTGGGGAAGTCACTGTGAATCCTGGGCATGAAAGAGGGAGCTTCCTAGAGAAGGTGGGCTTGAGCTTGGACTTCCAGTAATGGGAATCAGGAGCTTGGAGCTTCTGGGAAGCATTTGTTTGACAGAGAGCAGGAAATATCAAGGCTGCAACTACTCTGCAAGAGTTCCTCAATTTCATTCTGACTGTCAGAAGAGGGCATCAGGATGCAGCCTCCTCCTCCTTGCTCCTAGGGCTACCACACCAGCTGACTTTGATCTTAAGATGCTCTCTGGATGTCTTTGGTACTGGATGGCAATCTGTCTTATCCCATCTTCTGGATACTTTGGGTACTGAGGATCTAGCACCCTCTTCTGGATATATTTGATATTACATGGAGGACTTTCATCCTTTTCTGCCTGCTTTAAGTATAGGAAATAAATCTGACCCATTCTTCTAGTCACTGAAGCTACTCCATGACACAGGCCTCACGGATCATGTGAATTCAGGCTATGTCCTGGACTACCCTCATGCAGTGGCTGCCAAATTCTGCCTCCTATATACTAAGACCTTCTGGTGCTTATTAATCTAAGTATCCTGATGCCAGGACAACACAGGTTGGGGTTCCTTAGTAAGGGATCAAGGGCTTCAAGACCTCCCTCATGGGCCTGGAAGGAAAGACTACCCTTCTAAAAAGTTCCCAGGAAGTCTGTGCACAGGTCCTGGCCCACATCAACCCTGTTACCATTTTTTTTAAAAAAATATATATATCTTCAGAACACAGATTCTCAGTTGTAGGTACTTATTGCTACAAAGCTACCCAGAGCAAAATAATCAGTATTTGCTGGGAGGAGACTCAATATCAGGATGGCTATATATAATCCTCACGGGATTTCAATGTGCCACCAAGGTGAACATATAGACAAAGAGCAGTGCTGACTAAGGTGGGGTTCCCTGTGCATGGAGACAGCATCACCTTGCAACAGGCCCCACTGTAGACTCCAGATTCCAAGGATGCATAGACCCATGGGGGACACAAGCACAGACACACACACACACACAGACACACTCACACACACACACACACACACACACACACACACACACACACACACACACACAAAATTGGTCCTCTATGAGGAGTCTATGTCTGTAAGCTTTTGCTACACTGCATCCTTGGTGTATTCCTTTAAGTTCCATGGAAGTTTGATAGCAAAAATCAAGGAAAGGATATAAACCTGGACACATACCAAGTTCTCAGACATTCACTGCTTTTGTCTTGGACACAGGCAATCACAGCTTGGTGGTGCTAAGCACTAGGGAATCCAGGAACTCCATGCATCACATCAGATACTAGCTGACATTCCCCTCCAAGCACAGCATGGCTGGCTAACTTATGCCATCCAGAGCCAGCAGGACTGCAGTATGTGCTGAGGTACATGACTAGCCACAGTGGTTGGGAGCAATATCCTATCTTTTTTTTTTTCCATTTTTTATTAGGTATTTAACTCATTTACATTTCCAATGCTATACCAAAAGTCCCCCATATCCACCCACCCCCACTCCCCTGCCCACCCACTCCCCCTTTTTGGCCCTGGTATTCCCCTGTACTGGGGCATATAAAGTTTGCAAGTTCAATGGGCCTCTCTTTCCAGTGATGGCCGACTAGGCCATCTTTTGATATATATGCAGCTAGAGTCAAGAGCTCCTGGGTACTGGTTAGCTCATAATGTTGTTCCACCTATAGGGTTGCAGATCCCTTTAGCTCCTTGGCTACTTTCTCTAGCTCCTCCATTGGGAGCCCTATGATCCATCCATTAGCTGACTGTGAGCATCCACTTCTGTGTTTGCTGGGCCCCGGCATAGTCTCACAAGAGACAGCTACATCTGCGTCCTTTCAATAAAATCTTGCTAGTGTATGCAATGGTGTCAGCGTTTGGATGCTGATTATGGGGTGGATCCCTGGCTATGGCAGTCTCTACATGGTCCATCCTTTCATCTCAGCTCCAAACTCCGTCTCTGTAACTCCTTCCATGGGTGTTTTGTTCCCAAATCTAAGGAGGGGCATAGTGTCCACACTTCATTCTTCATTCTCCTTGAGTTTCATGTGTTTAGCAAATTATATCTTATATCTTGGGTATCCTAGGTTTGGGGCTAATATCCACTTATCAGTGAATACATATTGTGTGAGTTTCTTTGTGAATGTGTTACCTCACTCAGGATGATGCCCTCCAGGTCCATCCATTTGGCTAGGAATTTCATAAATTCATTCTTTTTAATAGCTGAGTAGTACTCCATTGTGTAGATGTACCACATTTTCTGTATCCATTCCTCTGTTGAGGGGCATCTAGGTTCTTTCCAGCTTCTGGCTATTATAAATAAGGCTGCTATGAACATAGTGGAGCATGTGTCCTTCTTACCTGTTGGGGCATCTTCTGGATATATGCCCAGGAGAGGTATTGCTGGATCCTCCGGTAGTACTATGTCCAGTTTTCTGAGGAACCGCCAGACTGATTTCCAGAGTGGTTGTACAAGCCTGCACTCCCACCAACAATGGAGGAGTGTTCCTCTTTCTCCACATCCTCGCCAGCATCTGCTGTCACCTGAATTTTTGATCTTAGCCATTCTGACTGGTGTGAGGTGGAATCTCAGGGTTGTTTTGATTTGCATTTCCCTGATGATTAAGGATGTTGAACATTTTTTCAAGTGCTTCTCTGCCATTCGGTATTCCTCAGGTGAGAATTCTTTGTTCAGTTCTGAGCCCCATTTTTTAATGGGGTTATTTGATTTTCTGAAGTCCACCTTCTTGAGTTCTTTATATATGTTGGATATTAGTCCCCTATCTGATTTAGGATAGGTAAAGATCCTTTCCCAATCTGTTGGTGGTCTTTTTGTCTTATTGACGGTGTCTTTTGCCTTGCAGAAACTTTGGAGTTTCATTAGGTCCCATTTGTCGATTCTCGATCTTACAGCACAAGCCATTGCTGTTCTGTTCAGGAATTTTTCCCCTGTGCCCATATCTTCAAGGCTTTTCCCCACTTTCTCCTCTATAAGTTTCAGTGTCTCTGGTTTTATGTGAAGTTCCTTGATCCACTTAGATTTGACCTTAGTACAAGGAGATAAGTATGGATCGATTCGCATTCTTCTACACGATAACAACCAGTTGTGCCAGCACCAATTGTTGAAAATGCTGTCTTTCTTCCACTGGATGGTTTTAGCTCCCTTGTCGAAGATCAAGTGACCATAGGTGTGTGGGTTCATTTCTGGATCTTCAATTCTATTCCATTGGTCTACTTGTCTGTCTCTATACCAGTACCATGCAGTTTTTATCACAATGGCTCTGTAGTAAAGCTTTAGGTCTGGCATGGTGATTCCGCCAGAAGTTCTTTTATCCTTGAGAAGACTTTTTGCTATCCTAGGTTTTTTGTTATTCCAGACAAATTTGCAAATTGCTCCTTCCAATTCGTTGAAGAATTGAGTTGGAATTTTGATGGGGATTGCATTGAATCTGTAGATTGCTTTTGGCAAGATAGCCATTTTTACAATGTTGATCCTGCCAATCCATGAGCATGGGAGATCTTTCCATCTTCTGAGATCTTCTTTAATTTCTTTCTTCAGAGATTTGAAGTTTTTATCATATAGATCTTTCACCTCCTTAGTTAGAGTCACGCCAAGATATTTTATATTATTTGTGACTATTGAGAAGGGTGTTGTTTCCCTAATTTCTTTCTCAGCCTGTTTATTCTTTGTATAGAGAAAGGCCATTGACTTGTTTGAGTTTATTTTATATCCAGCTACTTCACCGAAGCTGTTTATCAGGTTTAGGAGTTCTCTGGTAGAATTTTTAGGGTCACTTATATATACTATCATATCATCTGCAAAAAGTGATATTTTGACTTCCTCTTTTCCAATTTGTATCCCCTTGATCTCCTTTTGTTGTCGAATTGCTCTGGCTAATACTTCAAGTACTATGTTGAAAAGGTAGGGAGAAAGTGGGCAGCCTTGTCTAGTCCCTGATTTTAGTGGGATTGCTTCCAGCTTCTCTCCATTTACTTTGATGTTGGCTACTGGTTTGCTATAGATTGCTTTTATCATGTTTAGGTATGGGCCTTGAATTCCTGATCTTTGAAAGACTTTTATCATGAATGGGTGTTGGATCTTGTCGAATGCTTTTTCCGCGTCTAATGAGATGATCATGTGGTTTTTGTCTTTGAGTTTGTTTCTATAATGGATTACATTGATGGATTTTTGTATATTAAACCATCCCTGCATCCCTGGAATAAAACCTACTTGGTCAGGATGGATGATTGCTTTAATGTGTTCTTGGATTCGGTTAGCAAGAATTTTATTGAGGATTTTTGCATCGATATTCATAAGGAAAATTGGTCTGAAGTTCTCTATCTTTGTTGGATCTTTCTGTGGTTTAGGTATCAGAGTAATTGTGGCTTCATAGAATGAGTTGGGTAGAGTTCCCTCTACTTCTATTTTGTGGAATAGTTTGTGCAGAACTAGGACTAGATCTTCTTTGAAGGTCTGGTAGAACTCTGCACTAAACCCATCTGGCCCTGGGCTTTTTTTGGTTGGGAGACAATTAATGACTGCTTCTATTTCCTTTTGGGATATGGGACTGTTTAGATCGTTAACTTGATCCTGGTTTAACTTTGGTACCTGGTATCTGTCTAGAAACTTCTCCATTTCATCCAGGTTTTCCAGTTTTGTTGAGTATAGCCTTTTGTAGAAGGATCTGATGGTGTTTTGGATTTCTTCAGGATCTGTTGTTATGTTTCCCTTTTCATTTCTGATTTTGTTAATTAGGATGTTGTCCCTGTGCCCTCTAGTGAGTCTAGCTAAGGGTTTATCTATCTTGTTGATTTTCTCAAAGAACCAACTCCTCCTTTGGTTAATTATTTGAATAGTTTTTCTTGTTTCCACTTGGTTGACTTCGCCCCTGAGTTTGATTATTTCCTGCAGTCTACTCCTCTTGGGTGAATTTGCTTCCTTTTTTTCTAGAGCTTTTAGATGTGTTGTCAAGCTGCTAGTATGTGCTCTCTCCCGTTTCTATTTGGAGGCACTCAGAGCTATGAGTTTCCCTTTTTGAAATGCTTTCATTGTGTCCCATAGGTTTGGCTATGTTGTGGCTTCATTTTCATTAAACTCTAAAAAGTCTTTAATTTCTTTCTTTATTCCTTCCTTGACCAAGGTATCATTGAGAAGAGTGTTGTTCAGTTTCCACCTGAATGTTGGCTTTCCATTATTTGTGTTGTTATTGAAGATCAGCCTTAGGCCATGGTGGTCTGATAGGATACATGGGACAATTTCAATATTTTTGTATCTGTTGAGGCCTGTTTTGTGGCCAATTATATGGTCAATTTTGGAGAAGGTCCCGTGAGGTGCTGAGAAGAAGGTATATCCTTTTGTTTTAGGATAAAATGTTCTGTAGATATCTGTCAGATACATTTGTTTCATAACCTCTGTTAGTTTCACTGTGTCCCTGTTTAGTTTCTGTTTCCACGATCTGTCCATTGGTGAAAGTGGTGTGTTGAAGTCTCCCACTATTATTGTGTGAGGTGCAATGTGTGCTTTGAGCTTTACTAAAGTATCTTTAATGAATGTGGCTGCCCTTGCATTTGGAGCGTAGATATTCAGAATTGAGAGTTCCTCTTGGAGGATTTTACCTTTGATGAGCATGAAGTGTCCCTCCTTGTCTTTTTTGATAACTTTGGGTTGGAAGTCGATTTTATCCAATATTAGAATGGCTACTCCAGCTTGTTTCTTCAGACCATTTGCTTGGAAAATTGTTTTCCAGCCTTTCACTCTGAGGTAGTGTCTGTCTTTTTCCCTGAGATGGGTTTCCTGTAAGCAGCAGAATGCTGGGTCCTGTTTGTGTAGCCAGTCTGTTAGTCTATGTCTTTTTATTGGGGAGTTGAGACCATTGATATTAAGAGATATTAAGGAAAAGTAATTGTTGCTTCCTTTTATTTTTGTTGTTAGAGTTGGCATTCTGTTCTTGTGGCTGTCTTCTTTTTGGTTTGTTGAGGGATTACTTTCTTGCTTGTTCTAGGGCGTGATTTCCGTCCTTGTATTGCTTCTTTTCTGTTATTATCCTTTGAAGGGCTGGATTCGTGGAGAGATAATGTGTGAATTTGGTTTTGTCATGGAATACTTTGGTTTCTCCATCTATGGTAATTGAGAGTTTGGCTGGGTATAGTAGCCTGGGCTGGAATTTGTGTTCTCTTAGTGTCTGTATAACATCTGTCCAGGCTCTTCTGGCTTTCATAGTCTCTGGTGAAAAGTCTGGTGTAATTCTGATAGGCCTTCCTTTATATGTTACTTGACCTTTCTCCCTTACTGCTTTTAATATTCTCTCTTTATTTAGTGCATTTTTTGTTCTGATTATTATGTGTCAGGAGGAATTTCTTTTCTGGTCCAGTCTATTTGGAGTTCTGTAGGCTTCTTGTATGTTCATGGGCATGTCATTCTTTAGGTTTGGGAAGTTTTCTTCTATAATTTTGTTGAATATATTTGCTGGCCCTTTAAGTTGAAAATCTTCATTCTCATCAACCCCTGTTATCTGTAGGTTTGGTCTTCTCATTGTGTCTTGGATTTCCTGGATGTTTTGAGTTAGGATCTTTTTGCATTTTGTATTTTCTTTGATTGATGTGCCGATGTTCTCTATGGAATCTTCTGCACCTGAGATTCTCTCTTCCACCTCTTGTATTCTGTTGCTGATGCTCATGTCTATGGTTCCAGATTTCTTTCCTAGGGTTTCTATCTCCAGTGTTGCCTCACTTTGGGTTTTCTTTATTGTGTCTACTTCCCTTTTTAGGTCTAGTATGGTTTTGTTCATTTCCATCACCTGTTTGGATGTGTTTTCCTATTTTTCTATAAGGACTTCTACCTGTTTGGTTGTGTTTTCCTGCTATTCTTTAAGGACTTGTAACTCTTTAGCAGTGCTCTCCTGTATTTCTTTAAGTGAGTTATTAAAGTCCTTCTTTATGTCCTCTACCATCATCATGAGATATGCTTTTAAATTCGGGTCTAGCTTTTCGGTTGTGTTGGGGTGCCCAGGACTAGGTGGCGTGGGAGTGCTGCGTTCTGATGATGGTGAGTGGTCTTGATTTCTGTTAGTAGGATTCTTATGTTTGCCTTTCGCCATCTGGTATTATCTGGAGCTGTGCAGGATACACTCGGCAGGATCCTGGAACTAAGATGTCTGTGCAGGGTACACTAGGCAGGGTCCCAGAACTAAGATGTCTGCTGCCAATGCTCAGGCAAAGAGCTCCCGCACCAGGCAAGTCCCTATCCTCTGACTGGGAAAATAGTCACCTGCCTGTACAGGACACACTAGGCGGGATCACAGAACCAAGATGTCTGCTGCTGATGCTCAGGCCAAATGCTCCCACGCCGGGCAGATCCCTATCCTCTGGCTGGGAAAATGGTCATCTGCCTGTGCAGGATACACTTGGCGGGATCCCGGAACAAAGATGTCTGCTGCTGATGCTCAGGCAAAGCGCTCCTGCGCTGGGCAGATCCCAATCCTCAGAATTCTTAAGATTGCATGGCTGGTGTTGTGGGTATCTGGTGGTAGTCAGCTGACTGTGCGCCCTAGCTACCCAGGTGCTGCTCGGACCATAAGGGGCTTGTGCCCCTACTCAGACCGGGTTTTTGCTTCCCTGACTAATGCAGTCTCAAGTCCCACCCGATTGGACTGGTGCAGATGCTGTGTTCCACTCACCAGAAGTCTTAAGATTGCTTGGCGGGTGTTGTGGGTAGCTGGTGGTAGTCAGATGACTGTGCGCCCTAGCTACCCTGTGCTGATCGGACCGGAAGGGGCTCACCTTTAAATTCTCTTAAGTTAGTATGTAAATAATGATATCATTGTGTAACGATGATTTAATTTTTCACACCAAGAAATAGAATGTTGCTTTCTTTTTCTTGGACCTAAATGGTTAAATGGAACCAATGATGGAAATCTTCTGTCAAAGTTCCCTCTCTAAAGAAAATTCTTTTGATTCCTGACTAAGGAACAGAGTGTGGTGTGTGTTTCTGGTTGAGGCCTCTTAACAAGTTAAGGAACTAAACTAGATTTCCTTTTTAGAAACCCATAAAAGTGTGCCATCTTGTATCAAAAGTTTCTTCTGAGTGTGATGAGAACAACGTTTTTTTTTTTCCCCACAGAGATATTGTCAAGACTGAAGCTTCTGTGTGCAAAGCAGAGATCTGCTCTACCTTTCCCAACTCAGTCCATGACTCAGTTTATGTTCAAATAATGTATGACCTTATTAGTGATGCAACATAGATGAATACCTCCTGTATTCTCCTCATGGGAATAGTCTAGACCAGAGTGAGATTATTTTTCTCTTTCTGACTCTCTCTTTGTCCCTTAATTATGTTTCTGTTTGCGTCTGTCTCTCTGTCTCTGTCTATCTCTGTCTCTCTGTCCCTGTCTCTCTCTCTCTCTCTCATGGCGGTTTTGAGATAGTGTTTCTGTGTTTATTCCAAGCTGGTCTCTACCTCACTCTATACACCATGCTGTCCTTGGGAGATTCAGGTAAAATTATGCACCACAAATGCCTACTGCCTGATTCTAAGAAATCATATATACCTTAAAGTATAGTGGAAGTTCATTGTAACAGTGACTGGAGCCTTTGTTCATTTAATCTAGATAGGGAGATTAGAATTTAAGCTCGTTGGGATCTCCAGAGTTAAAAGATTATCCTGTGCTTCCTCCTATTCTGAGTTCCTTCTTCCTTTCCTGTATCCCTCCCATGTTCCCTCTCTCCAGCCATACTTTCTTCCTTCTTTCCTACCTACCTTCCTTATATCCTTCCTTCCTTTCATCCACGTTTATTAATTTCCTTCTTCATTTGCTCTTGTTTCTTTTTATATCTCTGTTTATTTCATTATTTCTTCCACTAATTAAATTTGTGAAAATTTTTGAGACTGCTTCTGACACTATGGCTCAAGTTGGCATAAATCTCATAATAAAACTATGCCTAAGATTTCCAATTGGTAGAATTATAGATAAGGGACAATATGCCTCATAAGATTTTTCTCTTTGGATCACTACTTGGCTTTCATTTTCATAGTATTATTTTATGTGTCCAGGCTTACAAATTATTGAAAAAAATTACTTTTCTTTGTCTCCTCCCCACTTCTGTCTAATTTGTGGTTGAAGTTATTTATTACTTTCTGAATCTTCTTCAAAAGTTAAGGTCAGAATGATGAAGAAGTCTACAGCATTCACAGATGGGAGGAAAACAGGAGGAAGCAACACGATGTAAGACAGGGCTTAGATGCAGACCCAGGACAAAAGAGAAGGTGAGTGGACCACTGAGTGAGGTGAGAAGAGGTTGACTAAAAGTGTCATGCCAGTCTGTACTTCCTGGTGTGGACCACATTGCTATGACAGTTGACCTCTGGAGAAAGTGAGTGAAGCATATACACACATATGTCTACTTTTATATTTTTTCCTGCTTTTCTTTTAAACCCATAGTAATTTTGAAAGAAGAAAAAAGAAAATCCTGACAAAGTTGAACAAAATATAGAAATCATTCAAAGTCCTTAGTGATCAGAGAAGTGCAAATCAAAATGACCCTGAGATTCCAGGTTACATCCATCTGAAATGCTAAGATCTAAACCTACACTGACAGTACATGTTGGCAAGGATGTGGAAAAAAAGGAACATTCCTCCATTGCTGGGGGGATTGGAAACTTGTAAAAACCACTCAGGAAATCAATTTGGAGCTTCCTCAGAAAATTGAAAATATATCTGCCTGAAGATCCAGCTTTTCCACTCTTGGGTTTGAACCCAAAAGATGCCCCACCATACCAAGGGGCTACATATTCCACTATGTTCATAGTAGACTTATTTGTGATACCCAGATGCTGGAGAAAACCCAGATATCCCACATCAGAAGAATGGATATAGAAAATATGGTTCATTTACATAGTGGAATACTACTAAGCTACTAAGCACAAGGACATCCTGAGATTTGCATGTACATGGGTGGAACTACAAACTATCATACTGAGTGATGTAACTCGGACCCAAAAGACATGTATGCTGAGGGGCAGGATGACCCTGTAGCAGGGCCAGCAGACACAATTAACTTAGATCCAGAGACCTCTCAGACCCTGTACCACCAACCAGGCAGCATTCATCAGCATTTATGAGGCTCCAAACACATATACAGCAAAGGACTACCAGGTCTAAGTTCAGTCAGAGAAGATGCACCTAACCCTTAAAAGACTGGAAGCCCAAGGAAGGGTAGGGCTAGTGGGGTGACAATTGTGGATATCATGGGAACATCCAGGTAGAGATGGGGTCTGGATAGAGGTATGGGGTGGGGAAGAGTTAGATAGTAGACCTGGAAGGAGATCAAACCTGGAGTGTAAGAAGATGATTAAAAAAAAAACAATGAAATAATTCAATTTACTCTACAGAAACCAACTTTTAGAGAGAAGACACCAAGCAATGAACTGTCAGAAAGTTGTTTGAACAGAGTAGAAGCCGAAGACATGATGAAGCATACTAAGTTTACAAGGGATGACATCAATACATTAGTCAGTAGTGCTTCATGACAATGTTCTTTTAGGGGGTTTGGGGTTGTGCATACAAGTTGAGGTCAGAGGTCGCTACTGGGAATCTGCCTCAAATACATTAAAATTGTAATTTTCAAGAATAGGTCTCTCACTGATCAGGGACCTCAGCAATTGGCTACACTACCCAGTGTACTCAGGGATTTGCCTAGGTGTCGCCCCACTGCTGTTATTACAGGTGCATGACTCCATGAGAAGCTTTAGATAGGGGTGATAGGACTCTGAACTCAGGCCTCAAGCTTTTGTATAATATTATATACTGCCGTGTATTACTACATAGGCTGTTATGCAAACAATGGATTTCATAGAATTCTCTCTGTTCATCATCTCCTATCACACCCCATCCTTTATACTGACCATTTCTCAGAATATTCCCAGTAAACATTTGATATCATCTTAATTTAAGTTTAGATTCAGCATGATAGAGAAAATGTGTGGCATTTGTCCTTTTGATTTTGGTTCATTTCATCTCTTTGACTGTTTTCCATTCGACTCCATTCTTCAGCAGATGACATAAGTTCATTCTGAATAACACTTCCCATTTCCCAATGTTTTGGTCTAGTAATGTGTTTCCAGGCAGATTCTATAATGTGGCTTTTTTGTACAGTGCTGCAGTTCACATCCTTGTATGCAAGCACCTCTACTGACATCAATCTTCCAGCTAAAAGTTTAAATGTAGGATTGCAGGATAGAATGGCAGTTCTATTTCAGGACTTTGAGCATTCTCTAAACCAAGGTTTTCTCCAGCAGCTTTGCTAGTTTCCAGTCTTAGTGAATAGTGTTCCTTTCCTCACATCCTCCACACCATTTGTTGTTTGTTCCCTTAATTGTGCACATGCTATCTGGAATGAGATTGCACGTTGGTGTGGTTTTCTTTAAATTTACATTCCTTTTATGACTGAAAATATTGAATATGGTTCATTATTGATTCACCATTTCACTCCTTTTTGGAATCATCTGTTCATCTCATTTACTGTGAAACCCTGTATTACTACAATTCTACCCAGATACCTGTGTCCTTACCTACATCTTGGTGTGGCTTCTCTTAGGAATTTCTGCCTATTATAATAAGATCTTTAATTAATAGTGATATGACTTTAGTCCAGTGTCACATCTTGGAATCTGATTTCTGTTCACACATATGAGGACCCACATGGCCAGGCACCATTTGGTAAGGGTATCCTTTCTTCAATGTAAGTTTGACTTCCTTACTAGAACTCACATGCCTTTTCTCTGTCAGGACAACTCATTCTGGGTGAAAAGGTCATGGGTGCTTGGTTGATCATAAACTGTAAAGAGGAGTTCTGACCTAGTCATGCCTAAAGTTTTCTTGTAGTACCTGTCAACAGGAACCATTTTCCAAAGTTTTACTGAGTTCAGATTTGTAAAAATTCATCCACTAGGCACCAAGCTCCAGAAGTTTGAACCAGCCTTGCTGACAAATTTGAACTGACCTTACTTTTCTTCTTACTTCACCAAGACCACTTCCCTAATGAAAGTAGAGTTTGCAGGGATCCACATGTTTATTTTCTCTTTCTATCTTGTTTCTTTATACTTGCTCATTGCTTCTAAGTCTCAGGTATTATGTTGAATAAGGTAGAGAGAATTTATACTCTGGTCTTGTTTCTTATTTTATACAGACTTTCTCTCTCTCCCATTACTATAATGTTGACTATGTTTGTTGAATAGAAGATTTATTAGGGTGAGGCATGTTTCTCCTATACCTAGTTTCTTCAGGAATTTTATCATGAGGTGATGATGGACATGTCCAATGCATTTTCTGCAGGTACTGAGATGACAATTCAACTATTAATTTTTGAGACTATTTTTGTGCTGAGATACATTTATTTGATTTACATCTATTGTGTTATCCTTGCATAACTAAATCACATTTTCATTGTGTGTATAGAACTTTATTTTTAGATTTATTTATTCTTTGAGATAGGGTCTCTCTATGAAGCCCTGCCTGTTTTGGGACTCATGGGACCATATTGGCCTCAAACTCACAGATATCTGCCTGCAAGTGCTGCCTTTCAAGTGCAGAGATTAAAGTATTCTTATGCTACTACACATGGCATTTCTTTGTTTGTTTGTTTTTTTTAAGACAGGGTTTCTCTGTATAGCTCTGGCTGTCCTGGATCTCACTTTGTAGACCAGGATTACCTTGAACTGAATGCAGAAATCCACCTGCCTCTGCCTCCTGAGTGCTGAGATTACAGGCATGCACCACCATGCCCAGCACACCGACATGGTTTTAAATTTGTTCTGGAATTCAATTTTCAACTGCTTGTTAAGCTCATATAACTTTCAGGGATATAGGTATTGCAGTTGTTGCGAACTGCGGTGATGGTGTTTTACTGTTATCCACTTTATAACAGGGGGAGGCAACCATGATTTTGTGGAATCTGATAGTGTTTCTTCCATTTCTGACTCATACAAACATTTGCTCTCCTTGAAAGATCTGTAGCAACATATGATTGTGTATCTGTTTTGTTTTGGGCTTTTATTGCTTGGAAGACATTATCATGGCTTATCATTCTGTGTGTATTTGAGGTTTCTGAGTATTGAATGGTATGGGAAGGACTTGAACTGGTGTAACACAAAGGGACATTGCAAAGAATCTCCATAAATACTACCCAAATTAGTACTTGCCAGCATGCCTCTCTTCAAGGAGCATTAGGTAGTCCAAAAATAGACTCAAAAATAGAATGGAAGAAGGCTGGGGATATTGTGAATTCTTTTTATAGTGAGGAATTATTCTGTAATCCTATGGTTCCCATTACCTTTTACAGAGAAGAAAGGGGACAGAAGTAATTGAAGCTCATGGGTATTTAAAATCTATACTCAATTAGGTTAGGGAGGGGAGCTGGGAAACTGATAAGATAACAATCAATAAAGCTAGGGTCAGGAGGCCATTCAGGTGTGAATTTATATTTCTGAGTGACTTTTCTACTCTTTTTTATAATTTATTTTTATTCATTTTCTAATCAGAATTACAAATAGGGACAAAACCAACAAAGAATGTTTCATGACACATGAAGCAAAAATAAAAGCAACTATATGAAACACCAGGAAAAAATACATATACCACCTATCAAAGACAAAAAAACAGATCCCCTTAAGATAGAAGGAACACAGAAGTCAAGGAAATTCTGGCATCCCAGTGCAAAATCAAGGTTGAGAAAGAGGGGATGACCCAAATCTGCTGAAAGAGATGTATGCCTCTAAGACACACTGTCACACTCCTGAGAAAGAAATGCGTATGGTCAAATTCTCTTAGCTACCAGAATGACAGGAATCTTCGTCTCCACCAGACATATTTCAGTGGGCCTGTGGTTATTCCACATGACTGAATCAAGCATACACACACCACAGGATTGCTAAGTACTGCCACTTATGAAAAACATCCATAATTGTTTAAATAACATAATCATCTATTCTCTACCCATGAGCTGAGTTTCCTAATAATATTTTCACCACTAATCTTCAGCTAAATCAACTAGGGAATGTCCCCATGATAAAACACACTTGACGTCTGTCTGTACTGCCAAGCTGTATTAAATGCAAACGACATAGGCATAATGTAAGTATTTATGTTGCTCTGTATCTGAATTAAAAAAAATGAGAAGAGCTCTCGAAGTAAGGAAGAGTAAAAGTGTTCACCTGAAGACATTGTGCAAGCCAAGATTTACTGGGAGAGGCAAAATCTCTCATCATGTACCTCTTTACATAATCATAATAACATTGAAATTATATAAATATATATCAATAAGACTTTTCTACTCTTAACAGAATACTGGCTGACACTTGCCTAAATATTTCCACCAACTGACATTCCTCAACCACAGGGCATTTAAGCTGATTTCTCTGCAGAGTTGGATTTGAATTGGAGAGCATGCACCTATGTACCTGCTGCCCCTGGCAGCCGTGGTTCTAATAATGTGAGAGGGAGGTCACTTCCTTAGCCTGACAGCAAAATGAAGATCTTTGAGCTCCGGAGATATAAAAACTTATGGACCTTTAAATGACCTGAAAGAGCAGAATGGTAGCAATGGTAACCTAGGATGGTGTTTGCAGAGGTGCCTGTTATGAAGGTAAGCTTTCCAACTAGATATTTACTGATAAATGGGCTTTAACGTATCTTAAATCTGAAGATTTTTAGACAGGGTAAGGCAATATTTTTTACATGAAGCACCCGTTGCGATGTTAAATGTCAGGTAATTCATTTTGGAAGATTTAACAAGTAAGCTGTGTTTATTGTAGTCAGCACAGTAATCAGTAGTAAATTAAGTGTACTGGTTCATGTTTTTATAAATGATTTTAACAGTGTGAGGAGCCGAGCACATACGTAGATATTTAACTAATAAATAGTAAGTGGTTGCTTCTGTTTCTTCATTCATACACTGTAATACATAAACACAGAGTTATTTTGACAACAAGCCCCCCCCCCAAACATAAAACATTCTACCTGCACATCTTCAGCAACTGTCTAAACAGCAAAACTAAACAGAAATAGGACAGCAGGTCCCTACTCTTAGATCAACCTGCTGCCAAGGCTTTGAAGGAGATTCAGCATGAGCCTAGTGAATCACAGTTGGTGCATCTTAAGGACATCATTGTAAAAGATTTCAAAGTAAAAGTGAAGTGCTTAAAACATGGAAATATTGTTTCCCCAAGGAAGAAAACCTACCTCATTTCTCTAAGGAAAAAAACAAGATTAAAGGTGATTCTAATTTTAATAACACTATATGTCATTTGAGTGCAAAGATGCATGTGTGAGCCCACATCTGCAGTGCTTACGAATGTCTAGACAACAGGATCTCAGCTCTGTGCATGTCCTGCATCTTCTTCACACCCTCAGTTCCTTCTATATCCTTCTCATTGATCATTAAAGCTCTTAGGTATATAAATTAGACTATGAATACAATAAACCAGAAATTAGCAAGCTGTTTACACAAATGACAATTCTTAAAGTAATAATAATAATAATATTAATAATAATAATGGGAATGATGTTAACAGTCTTTTATAAAACATACAGTGAAATGAAACAAACTAGTATGTTTAATATGCAAATTAGACATTTTAAACCGAAACTTAATTAACCAGAAAGGCTATATTACACGTGTACCTCAGTCTAATAAACTGGAAGAGCAATGGTTCCCATAATTCAAATAAGTAAATCATGTGATTATAAAACAGCATGTGGTTATACTGAAAAGCCTTACATTATGGGATAACTTGATCCACTGACTCTTCTTCTGCCTCTGGTGTTGTCAATGAAATATTTCACAATTCTGTGTAGGATTACATTTTAAAGTGTTCTTTGTAAATATTCACTTTCTTGAATCCATATACTTTTTCCAATTAGTCAACCTCTAACCTATTCTGTTAAGTTAGTTGTTTCTTCTGATACTACCTGGAGCCTCACACTCCACATGACAAGCTGAAGACAATTCCCTGATACTTGTCTGGCTACTATTCTATTCTGTCAGCAGCTATTTGTATCATAGTTAATATCAGATGATAAACTGTATAGAAATACTGATGGGTGGTTGCATACCAACATTTACTCTTCATAGCCCAGTCATTAAACTCTGTGTTTGTGCCCTGTCTCTATTGATAGGGAGAACATATTTATTTATGTATGTATGTATGTATGTATGTATGTATGTATGTATGTATGTATTAAATATTTTTTATTATTATGTATTTTCCTCAGTTAGATTTAGAATGCTATACCAAAAGTCCCCCATACCCTCCCCCCTACTTCCCTACCCACCCATTCCCATTTTTTGGCCCTGGCATTCCCCTGTACTGGGGCATACAAAGTTGGCGTGTCCAATGGGCCTCTCTTTCCACTGATGGCCAACTAGGCCATCTTTTGATACATATGCAGCTAGAGTCAAGAGCTCCGGGGTACTGGTTAATTCATAATGTTGTTGCACCTACAAGGTTGCAGATCTCTTTAGCTCCTTGTATATGTTCTCTAGCTCCTCCATTTGGGGCCCTGTGCTCCATCCAATAGCTGACTGTGAGCATCCACTTATGTGTTTGCTAGGCCCCGGCCTACTCTCACAAGAGACAGCCATATCAGGGTCCTTTCAACCAATGCTTGCTAGTGTATGCAATGGTGTCAGCATTTGGATGCTGATTATGGGGTGGATCCCGGGATATGGCAGTCTCAAGATGGTCCATCGTTTTGTCTCAGCTCCAAACTTTGTCTCTGTAACTCTTTCCATGGGTGATTGTTTCCAAATCTAAGAAGGGGCAAAGTGCCTACACTTTGGTCTTCGTTCTTCTTCAGTTTAATGTGTTTTGCAAATTGTATCTTATATCTCGGGTATACTAAGGTTCTGGGCTAATTTATTTATTTTACTGTTTGAAAATATTACACACACATATATATTGATCAGATTGACACTTTACTACCCTCACAACCATCCATATCTGCCCACACCACTCTTTCTGACCAAATTCATGTGCTGTGTATATATATTTATAAAATTTTAAATATAACTTATACATTATATTATAAATATATTTTAAGTATATAATTTATATTATATTACATAAATATTTATTTCATTAATGATAATTATAAATATATAAAAATTTATGTTTAATACATATAAATATACATAAATATGTTACCATTTACATACACCTGAGTGTGAAGCCATCTATTATAGTATGGTTCTTATTTGAAGTACAGGTACATAATATAATCTGAGGGTTCACAGGCTTCTTGGTTAGGTAAGACTGTTGATCACTTTTTCACAGCAGATTTCATAGTATGTAGTCTGTAGGGTTTTGATATTTCACTATCATGAATATTATTTAAAAAAAGAAAGCTAAGTAAAAGATACCAGACTCGAAAGATTACATAGAGCATGACATTCAGTAGGGCATGTACACAGTTATGTTAAAATATTTATGTAAAAACCCTCTCCAATCTCTGACAAAATTAGATATGATACACTAATCAGTGTAGTATGAGAACTCCCAGATCTCAGCTACTTCAGGCATCTCTAGAAAATGCCTCAAAACAGATGCCTTATTTTCATCTCTCCAATTCTACACAATTCCCCCTTCATCTGCATTTTCTTTTCCATATTTAAAAAGCTAACAGACTATTATATTTCACTGATGTATGCTGAGAGTATAATACTACTTCCCTTATAGCTATTGGTCATTGCTAATATGTATTAGTGTTGTTAAATTTTTTCTGTAGAATAAGATTTAGGACATGAACCAAATCCTTGCTCCAGTTTTTGTTTTCCTGCAATAACAAGCTGGGCTGCAATTCTCACGTAAAATCTTCCAGAACACCTGGCCAACATAACCATACTTTGGTCATTAGTGATGACATTTTCCATTCTGTCCAGGTCAGTCGTCACAGCATAGAAACTGGCTGGACATGTATTAACCTCTTCTGGCTAGTTTCAGTACTGCAAGGGGATCTATCACACTTTATCTAGATGTGTTGTGTATTGTCTAGTGTCTTATTCTGGAGTCTGGGTATTTCATGTGTATTTGCATGGGGATCCAAAGGATCTCTTCTGGATACGTTTGTCATTGGAAGATGATTGATAGACATCTTTTAATATTTTGAGTAACAAAAGGCAATCTATCCCACTCTCTGGAAAAGGCACTTTGACTTCAGGTAAATTTGGGTGAGGTACTGAGCAGGAAGGTAAGAGCTGTCCTGTGAGACGTCAGAAGTCCCTTCCCTAGATGTTGTGTTGTAACCTGGAGAGCCCTGGCATTTTCTGTGATGTTACTAATGTGTGGTGACTCCAACTGCTCTTGGAGCATTCATTAACTACCTTTATGGTTCACCCTTAGACATGCTGACAAAACTGACCAGGCCTCTGGGAGGAGAGAACAATGAACATACCGAGACCAGAAAGAGGCAGCCACAAGATGGCCTTTGGTCTTAGTGTTAAAGAGCAAGAATTAATGGTCCTGGGGAAGTCACTGTGAATCCTGGGCATGAAAGAGGGAGCTTCCTAGAGAAGGTGGGCTTGAGCTTGGACTTCCAGTAATGGGAATCAGGAGCTTGGAGCTTCTGGGAAGCATTTGTGTGACAGAGAGCAGGAAATATCAAGGCTGCGGCTGCTCTGCAAGAGCTCCTCAATTTCATTCTGACTGTCAGAAGAGGGCATCAGGATGCAGCCTCCTCCTCCTTGCTCCTAGGGCTACCACACCAGCTGACTTTGATCTTAAGATGCTCTCTGGATGACTTTGGTACTGGATGGCAATCTGTCTTATCCCATCTTCTGGATACTTTGGGTACTGAGGATCTAGCACCCTCTTCTGGATATATTTGATATTACATGGAGGACTTTCATCCTTTTCTGCCTGCTTTAAGTATAGGAAATAAATCTGACCCATTCTTCTAGTCACTGAAGCTACTCCATGACACAGGCCTCACGGATCATGTGAATTCAGGCTATGTCCTGGACTACCCTCATGCAGTGGCTGCCAAATTCTGCCTCCTATATACTAAGACCTTCTGGTGCTTATTAATCTAAGTATCCTGATGCCAGGACAACACAGGTTGGGGTTCCTTAGTAAGGGATCAAGGGCTTCAAGACCTCCCTCATGGGCCTGGAAGGAAAGACTACCCTTCTAAAAAGTTCCCAGGAAGTCTGTGCACAGGTCCTGGCCCACATCAACCCTGTTACCATTTTTTTAAAAAAAAAATATATCTTCAGAACACAGATTCTCAGTTGTAGGTACTTATTGCTACAAAGCTACCCAGAGCAAAATAATCAGTATTTGCTGGGAGGAGACTCAATATCAGGATGGCTATATATAATCCTCACGGGATTTCAATGTGCCACCAAGGTGAACATATAGACAAAGAGCAGTGCTGACTAAGGTGGGGTTCCCTGTGCATGGAGACAGCATCACCTTGCAACAGGCCCCACTGTAGACTCCAGATTCCAAGGATGCATAGACCCATGGGGGACACAAGCACAGACACACACACACACACAGACACACTCTCACACACACACACACACACACACACACACACACACACACACACACACAAAATTGGTCCTCTATGAGGAGTCTATGTCTGTAAGCTTTTGCTACACTGCATCCTTGGTGTATTCCTTTAAGTTCCATGGAAGTTTGATAGCAAAAATCAAGGAAAGGATATAAACCTGGACACATACCAAGTTCTCAGACATTCACTGCTTTTGTCTTGGACACAGGCAATCACAGCTTGGTGGTGCTAAGCACTAGGGAATCCAGGAACTCCATGCATCACATCAGATACTAGCTGACATTCCCCTCCAAGCACAGCATGGCTGGCTAACTTATGCCATCCAGAGCCAGCAGGACTGCAGTATGTGCTGAGGTACATGACTAGCCACAGTGGTTGGGAGCAATATCCTATCTTTAGAACAGCTGCCCTGATTTTAGGCCAAGAAGTGGGAGGGAGTGGGTAGGGGAGCAGGGCGGGGGGAAGGTATAGGGAACTTTAGGGATAACATTTTAAATGTAAATGAAGAAAATATCTAAAAAAAAATTAAAAAACAGAAGAGGAAACTTCTCAAAGAGTAGCTGAAAAGCTCTTCCAGATACTGGACCAACAGTTATTCCAATCGCTTTGAATTGTGTCAAACCATAGCAAGGAATTCATAGACAAAACTTGTCAATTAACAGTGAATGATTTATGGATAAATGGGAAACTTCATGGTGCAGGCAGACTTAAGAGTTCTGGTCTCATGAAGTAAAGAAGATTTCTTAAATGGAAACACTACAAAAATCTCAGTAGAGTGCAGAGAAAGGTGGATGGGCCTCATTCTTACTTTGGACCTATTGTACACAAATACAGGGAGGGATTCATCCCTATACTATTTGATTGGAATGCCTGCTGCATTGCTTTCCAGGCTCAGAGATAATTAGCCTCCCAAACTATAACTATTACTTTTTCATTACCCATGTTCTACAGTTCTCCCTAAAGGCTAGTCATCTGACTACCTGAGAGACAGAGTGGGCGTCTGACTACCCCACCATCCCCCCAGACACTTTGGAGCCTTGTCATAGTGATATTGCATCGCTCAAGATGGTAGACAAAGACAACACAATCAATTTGGAAAGGCTTTACATGATTTTTCCACAATTTTACTGGTGAGTTTAAGTATCATTTTAGCATGCACTCAGCACACCCAGGTCAATAAGGCAAAAGGAATAGATGTCAATGCCAAACAGATCCCCTCCTGAAATGGTGGATCCATTAAAATTGAGGTTTCACTGGGCCAGAGGCATTTCCATCCCCTATCCATCACCTATCCATTATATTGAGTCTTAAGCATCTTATGAATACAGGATCATTATCCAATCCTGAACAGTCTCAGGCCTGGAACTGAGGACACAAAAATGTAGAAACTGGAGAAGGGATAGGTAATGGGACTATGGAGCAGCAATTCAATATCCCTGTAGGCTTTTGTTCACAGATGCCTATTTTGTGTGGTTGTTTTAGAGACAGGAAGAATGTGGGATTTTAGCTTTTGAAGAATGGATGTAAAATTTACAAGTTGATGCTCTCCCTGTATCTGCCTTGCTCTATTGCCAAGTACAAGGGAGTTTTCTTTGCAAAGAAATGGGGTTGTAAAACAGAGATTTAAAGAAAACACATGGCTCAATATAGTGAAACAATGTGTGCTTCCAAGGTATGTGCTCACTAAAAAATATAATCCAATTTGCATAAAAATAAAGGTGCAGGAGGATGTTTTTGGCCTCTGGGAAACAGGGCCTCCTGGGGAATAGGATTGTCTGTTACATGAATACACCCCAGAACTAGATTTATATTGAAGAAGAATCTCCCTCATCCAACGATGCTAGAGCTTTAGATCCTATCAAAGATGAGCCAACCATACCATGGCTCTAACAAAATCTCCCCATTCAAATCATTTGACTTGTAGTGAAGCAGAGAGAAATGTCTGGTTTTGGAAGGAAAAGTTGCCAAGAGTTAACCCCTGGGTCAAAAGAGAGACTCCAGGAAAGGGCACTTCAAAAACTGGTCAAGATGGGGCAAGCTGGCAAGCAGGTAAGCCATGGACATTCCCAGTGACATCATCAATAGTCATTTCCCTTGACAATCTCTTGTATCCAGGAGAACCTTAGAATGTTCAGTGATGTCACCAGTGTTGTGGTAACAAGAGTTGCCTGTGAGGGATTCCATCAGATCCTAATGGGTTCCCAAGCAGGTATGTTGTCCATGCTCCTCAGGGTATTTTGGAGGGAGAATATAATACAAACAGAGACCAGATCAAGGCAGAAGGACACTGTCCCTCTATCATGTTGGGAGAGGGCAAGAAAGAACTGGTCATGGAGAAGGCACAGTGAGACCTGGGCAAGGTTGGGGGAGCTTCCTGGGGGATGTGGGCTTGAGCTGGTCCTTGCAGGAATATGGCGTTTGATCTGGATCCTTCAGATTCCTCAATGGTTAAACAAGAGTCAGGAATATCTGATGATTAGTTTTACAGACAGTGTGGAATTGACAAGCCTGCAGTTGATTTGCTGAGAGATCTTTATTTTCCTGGGAATGGAAAATTATTCAAGAAACAGCTCTGTGAGAATAACAAAGTGTTGCTCTCAGGAAAGAGTGTTGAAGCACTTCATCCTGATATAGTTTCCTCTAGGTTACATAAGGATGGGGTGCCAAGAACAGAGAGGTATATTCCCCTGCTCATGTATCAAGGTATCAGAAATTTTGGTATTGAACACATATGATGTGGACTGATTCACAGTCTGTGGTCAGTGTAGTAGTGTATGACCTCTCATCACACACTATAAGAAGTCTAGAAAGGTGTTGGCTCATCGGATGTTAGGGGCTGGTGTTTATGGTCAGTTTGTTTTGTGCTACGAGGGATGGAATAAGTTGTAAGATATGAACTGAAAATGCCCTCCAATTCTTTCTGGAGCAGTTTATTATGCATTTCAGTCCTTGGAGATTGCAATAGGTTGTCAGGCATATGTTTAGTGATGGTGGATGGGAACAGGGACCTAGCTGAGGAGACCAGCTTGAAGATAGCTTTCCTGCTCTTTCAGGGATTCACAGTGTCTCTAGATTTTCTTCTTCCTCAGGCTTCTGTGTGTGACAATGCATGGTTTCTGCTTTCCCTGCTTTATTTTCTCTACAAGTTTAAGTGTTTATCTACCTACAGGGTCATTTAGGAAGGCATCACCCCAAACTCCCAACATCGATGAGAACGAGAAAAGAATCAAGAGGTTGGAGAAGCTCAAAAGAGATCTCCAGAACATTAAAAATGAGAGAGACATTCTCCAGGGAATCCTGGCCAAGTACAAGGATTTGAATGACAGGTAGTCATTGTGCCTACTTCTTTACTGACTATCGTGGGCCCTTCCTGTTAAGCCCTGATTCCCTCATACAACAAGACGCTACAACTCCAGGCTGTCCACATATCCAAACTCTTCTGCCTGATTGGAGTTTCAACAGAGAACTTGAAGTTCAGATAGGAGTGAGATGGAGGTCACAGGAATTTTGATGCCTCCAAAAGTAAATCAGAGCCTTTAGCATGAATCACAGTGTGGGGATGAAGTTAGTAATATGTGAGCTCTCATCCTGCCTTTAAAGAAGCTTGCACAGGTGGGGGAGTTGCTAGGTATTGTGTGTTTATGGCCTATCCTTTTAAAATTGATCTGGAGGTAATTTGGGTGCAATTGACCCTGTCAACAGCTGGAGTTGCCTGGTCCCACATATTACCTCTTAGTATGACTGGATTGGCTCCAGTTAATCACTACTTTTCTCAAATTTTATTCATTATACTCTCAGATAATGCCACATCATTATATTTATTTGGCATTCTGATTGAGTGTAAGTGTGTGTGTGTATGTGTGTGTGTGTGTGTGTGTGTGTGTGTGTGTGTGTGTGTGTGTATGTGTGTGTGTGTGTTTGCTTATCATCTGAAGAATCTATGTAATGTGACAGGTCATTATGTTTTGCCTGACACAGTTTCTAGGAAATAACAGTGAGGAAGCAAGGAAGGATCATTTTGAGCAGCACAGGACTTGACTTCTGTGCTTACATTTGAATCACCTGGTAAATGTTATGAAGGCTTTTCCCTGTAGATATGATTATGTCCTTTGGAAATTTTTGTAAAAATAGAACCAAGGATTGGCAAATCCTTGTCTAAAAACAGGAGGGGAGTCATATAGATTTAACGTGGTCCCAAGCCTGTTACCCAGGTTCCAGGAAAGTTCTTTGAGAGCTAATCTATTATTTCAAGCCCCTTCAGTGAACTGAAGCAGGTGAGCTTCCTGCCATTACTTCTCTGTCTCTACTGGCCCCAGGCCAAGGGTAATAAATTTAATAAGCACAAAGTGGAACCAGTAATAAGGAGCTAGGTCGTGGCATACATTGGTTGGGGGAGTGCATGATTCATCTTGAATTGAAATGATCCTTGTATCCTTAGTTCACGGGATTATTTATTCCTTGAGCCATGTCCTCCCACAGGACCAACTTTGAGACATTCATGCTTGAGATGCAACATAACCAGATGATGACTGACCTGAAGAGAATGTCCCAGGACATCAGTGAGGCCTTGTACAAGTGCCAGCATTTGACTAAAGAAAATCAATTATACTGGTGAGTGTCTAACATGGTCATGACTCAAGAACTAGACAGAGGATATGTCTGCCCATCCATGTCTTTGAACCAAAGTGAGGGCTCAGGTTCTATACTGTTTTCTCTAACAGGAAGCCTACCTCCTTTAAAGCAAGACTCTAAGATTTTAACATCTTGTACTCATTTTGGGAAAGTGTGTAGAGTCTGTGAGCCACTCAAGTCATTATCCTTTACAACTAAGTATCCTTGAGATAGAAAAGGTTTACACCATGATGGAAATATTAATCAACCTTGAGCCTCTTGGGCTCTGAAATTAGATTCATAGATGAGGTTTCCATGAGGAACATAGAAAGACTGTGTGCTGCTTTGGTCTCTTCTCTCCTAGAGAAGTTTTGCCGTATACCTACAGGTGGTTTTTTAATACTGTAGACATATAAGCACACATGGACCCCATGTTCTCTTCTGAGAGATACATGAGTCCCTGTTGGTGTCAGTGGTTTCAGAAGTACCTTGGGTTTTCTGGAAAGTGGCTGTCCTCTGGATTTGACCTCCCTCTATGTGATGCTCCATGGCCAATCTGGATACTTGTCTGGGGCTGTCTGGGGATCAAGACCCATGATGGGTGGGAGTGGGAGGAAGATGGATGCTGCCTGGAGTCACCATATTTTGTTTGTGGCTCAGCTGCAGGAACTGCCACCTCCTGATTGAATCTAACCTCATCCAGCACAAAGTCAGGATGTTGTGGAAGGAGAACAGACAGCTGCTAAGGAAGCAGATTGCATTGGAAGAATGCAACATAAAAACAAAAATACTATGTAAAGAAGGCAGCCAGAAGATCAAAGACGAATATAGCAGGCAAGCAGCAGGTAGGCTGAATGAAGCATCAGGGGCAGGCTGCCCTAATGTCTAAGCATAAACACAGTCAAGCCTATGTAACATCCTGAAACTTATGCAGGCTCTCTCTTATCTCCCATCCAGTTGTACAATTCTGTGATCATTACCAAGACTTTCTCTGGAGTTGACATTTTTTCAAGAAATTTAATTACTGCCATGCCCTCTCCTCCTCCTCCTCCTCCTCCTCCTCCTTTTCCTCCTCCTCCTCCTCCTTTCCCTCCTCCTCCTCCTCTTCCTCTTCCTTTTCCTCCTCCTCCTCCTCCTCCTCTTCCTCCTCCTCCTCCTCCTCCTCCTCCTCCTCCTCCTCCTCCTCCTCTTCCTCCTCCTAGTTGGACACCTCTAGTTGGCCACTATAAGGCAGAGGAGATCCTGGACCCCTTATAGCATCTCGTTCTTGCTCTATGGTATGGAGAGTGCCTCAGGATGCCACTTCCTGAATTATCTAGGAACCAGGTCCTCTGTTCTGATTTATGGCAAATCACTCAGAGGGGCTTGTGTCCAGTCCCATCCTAGGACAGTAGGGCAGCCTCCAATTTTAATGTTTTATAATTAAAGTCTTTAGTAAAAAAGAGTAAGTTCCACAATATACATATTTTAAAAATAAAAATAAGACTTCTTTTACTTTCTTGCACTAAATTAACCACCTAGAAATTCAAGGTATGTCTGATTGGCTTCACCAAGAGGATTTATAGAATCCTACTCTGCATCCCTCTCTTGATGTAGCTTTCCTTAGTATATCATGGCCCTGGCTTTCCTTCAGTACAGATTCCCCCTCAGAGTTTTTCAGAGTGCTGCATTTCAGAACAATCATTGAATATCAATTCACTAGCCTCTTTTGGACTGACATTGGAGATGATTTTTATGTCACATGAACTGCAACATGTTGAAATGTTCCTGTATAATAACCGTTGTTAACTGTTTTTATTGCTGCTACCAGGGTCTTCTGAGACATAGCCAAGGTAGGTTTAGGGAGCAGAATATATTTCAAATTTGAGCTGGCTGGAAGATGTTCTTTGAACCCTATTTCTTAGGACCTTGAATCTTGTGTGCCAGCTTGTCTGTGCAGAGCTTATACCATACTTGTAGAATCAGCAAGTACTTGCATGGAAAATGTTCCTGACAAGGAAATCAGTACAGGCCAGGGCAGCAGAAACTGGGTTAGTCTAAGAGACTTGTACACATCTTAGGTCCCATTAATTCCTGAAGTGACAGTAAACGTTCTGAAACATAGCAGTATTTTCATAGAGGAGTTTGTGTTTCTATGTGTGTGTGTGTGTGTGTGTGTGTGTGTATGTACTTTTGTGTGTGTGTGTGTGTGTGTGTGTGTCCTTTTGTCCAATGGTGTTTAGCATGTGTGTTTTGTATTTCAGTAATGGTAGGTTCTTGTTGTAGTTGCTTCATTATACAAGTGTGTACTCATGTACTCTTTTTGTATGTGTGTGTGCATGTGTCTTTGAAGGGATGCAATTGTGTGTCTCTGTACATATATGTATGTAATGGTGTCTATAAATATTCATACATTTGCTTGGTCACTAAACATCTTAAATGGTAATAGAGGAAATCTTTAATGAGAATAGTACTCTGTCTGTTCATATTGCATTGGAAAAACCTCAAACATAGTAGCCCATCATCATGCCTATCCACCTAGGTCACTAGAACTAAAGAAGACAAAAAATGGTGTAAAGTCTGATATTCCAAAATTTGTAGACTGAAAAATACTTATCTGTTTTGATTCTATTTGTAGGAAAACAAATAATTGTGGTACCTGGAAGTAAAGAAGAGGCTGCTATGTCAAATCCATGTGCCTGAGAATCAAAAACGCTGGCTAAGGCTTTGTGTTCCTTCTCTGCACTTGGTGAATAGTGATTGCCCACTGGAAGAGCAACAACAGGACCAAAAACAACAACTTAAATAATGGACTTTATGTGAATCTAAGGGGAATGTCTCTCTTAAAAAGAAAAAAAAATGTCTTCTTCTAATGGAACTGAATATGTTTGTTATGTATTAGTCAGTTTGTTTCACTAGCATTAGAAAGGTATGAGGAAGAATTTATTAACATTTCATCATCAATAAAAATTAAGGTTTTAAAATTATTATCAATGTTAAATAATTATTATTATCCAGATCTCAGCTTCACACTCCTCACTTCACAATCC
The DNA here is from genome assembly GCF_000001635.26 of Mus musculus. NCBI lineage: Eukaryota > Metazoa > Chordata > Mammalia > Rodentia > Muridae > Mus > Mus musculus. The sequence goes on along the minus strand of NC_000080.6, from coordinate 43,342,319 downwards.
CTCTTTCCAGTGGCTCCCTGCTATCCACCTGTCTTAGTCAGGGTTTTTATTCCTGCACAAACATCATGACCAAGAAGCAAGTTGGGGAGGAAAGGCTTTATTCGGCTTACACTTCCATACTGCTGTTCATCACCAAGGAAGTCAGGACTGGAACTCATGCAGGTCAGGAAGCAGGAGCTGATGCAGAGGCCATGGAGGGATGTTCTTTACTGGCTTGCGTCACCTGGCTTGCTCAGCCTGCTTTCTTATAGAACCAAGACTACCAGCCCTGAGATGGTCCCACCCACAAGGGCCTTTCCCCCTTGATCACTAATTGAGAAAATGCCTTACAGTTGGATCTCATGGAGGCATTTCCTCAACTGAAGCTCCTTTCTCTGTGATAACTCCAGCTGTGTCAAGTTGACACAAAACTAGCCAGTACACCACCCTTCCTAATCTTCTCCTCAGAATTGAGGCAGCCTCCTATGAATAACAACCAGCCTTGCATTATCAAGTTGCAGTACACCTAGGTGCATCTTTGTCTTTTCAGGCTAGATAAATCATGACAGTCAAGACAAGAGGATCCAAAGTTAGGCAATATTGTTGGAGACAGTCTCCTCTCTAGTTTTAGGATTCCCACAAGAAGACCAAGCTATGAAACTGTTACATATGTGGAGAGGGCCTAGGTCCATCCCTTACATATTCTCTGGTCCACAGTTCAGTCTCTATGAGTTACTATGGGCTCAGATTAGTTGAATCTGTAGGTTATCATGTGGTGTCCTTGACCACTGTGGCTTCTTCAACCCTGCCTCTCCCTCTTCCACAAAATTCCCCAAGTCTTTGCCTCTGTTTCCAGAAGCTGCTGAGTGACTGCTCTCTCTCTAAAGATAGTAATGCTAGATCCATGGCTGCACATATAGAAGAATATCATTAACTATGTCGGGGGGTGTGTTTCCATTTCTTGGCATGGGTCTCAAGTTGGGCAAGCCATTATTTGGTCCTTTCATAAAATTAAACTTCATTTTTACCATGCACATCTTTTTTTTAATTAGGTATTTTCCACATTTACATTTTCAATACTATCCCAAAAGTCCCCCATACCCACCCCTCCACCCCTCTACCCACCCACTCCCACTTTTTGGCACTGGCGTTCCTCTGTACTCGGGCATATAAAGTTTGCAAGTCCAATGGGCCTCTCTTTCCAGTGATGGCCGACTAAGCCATCTTTTGATTCATATGCAGCTAGAGTCAAGAGCTCCGGGGTCCTGGTTAGTTCATAATGCTGTTCCACCTATACGGTTGCAGATCCCTTTAGCTCCTTGAGTATTTTCTTTAGCTCCTCCATTGGGGGCCCTGTGATCCATCCATTAACTGACTGTGAGCATCTACTTATTTATTTGCTAGGCCCCGGCGTAGTCTCACTAGAGACAGATATATCAGGGTCCTATCAGCACAATCTTGCTAGTGTATGCAATGGTGTCAGAGTTTGGAGGCTGATTATGGGATGGATCTCTGGATATGGCAGTCTCTAGATGGTCCATCCTTTCGTCTCAGCTCCAAACTTTGTCTCTGTAACTCCTTCCATGGGTGTTTTGTTCCCAATTCTAAGAAGGGGCAAAGTGTCCACACTTTGGTCTTCGTTCTTCTTGAGTTTTGTGTGTTTTGCAAATTTTAACTTATATCTTGGGTATTCTGGGTTTCTGGGCTAATATCCACTTATCAGTGAGTACATATCATTTGAGTTCTTTTGTGATTGGGTTACCTCACTCAGCATAATGCCCTCCACATCCAACCATTTGCCTAGGAAGTTAATAAATTCATTCTTTTTAATAGCTAAGTAGTACTCCACTGTGTAAATGTACCACATTTTTTGTATCCATTCCTCTGTTGAGGGGCATCTGGATTTTTTCCAGCTTCTGGCTATTATAAATAAGGCTGCTATGAACATAGTGGAGCATGTTTCTTTCTTACTAGTTGGAACATCTTCTGGATATATGCCCAGGAGAGGTATTGCAGGTTCCTCCTATAGTACCATGTCCAATTTTCTGAGAAACCGCCAGACTGATTTCCAGAGTGGTTGTACAAGCTTGCAGTCCCACCAACAGTGGAGGAGTGTTCCTCTTTCTCCACATCCTCGCCGGCATCTGCTGTCACCTGAATTTTTGAATCTAGCCATTCTGACTGGTGTGAGATGGAATCTCAGGGTTGTTTTGATTTGCATTTCCCTGATGATTAAGGATGCTGAACATTTTTTCAGGTGTTTCTCAGCCATTCGGTATTCTTCAGGTTAGAATTCCTTGTTTAGCTCTGAGCCCCATTTTTTAATGGGGTTATTTGATTTTCTGGAGTCCACCTTCTTGAGTTCTTTATATATATTGGATATTAGTCCCCTATCTGATTTAGGGTAGGTAAAGATCCTTTCCCAATCTGTTGGTGGCCTTTCTGTCTTATTGACAGTGTTTTTGCCTTACAGAAGCTTTGCAGTTTCATGAGGTTCCATTTGTCGATTCTCCATCTTACAGCACAAACCATTGCTGTTCTATTCAGGAATTTTTCCCCTATGCCAATATCTTTGAGGCTTTTCCCCACTTTCTCCTCTATAACTTTCAGTGTCTCTGGTTTTATGTGGAGTTGCTTTTGTCAAGATGGACCTTTTTTACAAAATTATTCCTGGTCATCATTGACCATGGGAGATCTTTCCATCTTCTATGATCTTCTTTGATTTCTTTGTTCAGAGATTTTATGTTTTTATTATTCAGTTCTTTCCCTTGTTTGTTTAGAATCACAACAAGATATTTTATACGTTTGTGACTATTGTGATATGTGCAGTATTTTTTTTTAATTTTTTCAACCCCAATAACTTTTGAGTAGATGAAAGTTGCAGGATGGTTCAAGCTAATTTTATATCCATCTATTTTGCTGAAGTTGTTTATCAGCTTAGGAATTTTCTCCTGGATATTTTAGGGTCACATATATGTAGTATTGTATACTCCTCAAATAGCAGTCTCTTGAACTCCTCCTTTCCGATTTCTATGTCTTTGATCCTCATTTTTTTTCCCTGATTGCTCTGACTAGAAACTCAAGTACTATGTTGAATACATAGGGGGAGAGTGACTATCCTTGTCCTGTCTCCAATTTTAATGGGATTGCTTCAAATTTCTCTACATATGTTTTTATGTTGGCCACTGGATTGCTATATGTTGCTTTTATTATATTCAAATATGGACCGTGACTTTCTGACCCCTCCAGTACTTTTAACTTGAAGCTGTATTGTAATTTGTCAAAGGCTTTTTCAGCACCTGATGAGATGTTACAGTACATTTTTAAGTTATTTTATATAGTGGATTATGTTTATGATCTTCATATACTGAATCATTCCTGCATCCCTGGGATGATGCAGCATCTAATGAGATGATCAAGTGATAAATTCTTAAGTTTGATTACATAGTGCATTATCTTGATGAATGTCAACATATTGAATCATTCCTACATCCCCTGCATAATGCCTATTCATCATGGTGAATGATCATTTGCATGTATTAAATTCAGTTTCTGAGAATTTTTTGAGTATTTTTGCATCAATATTTGTTATGGTTTGTATATGCTCAACTCAGTGAGTGGCACTATAAGAATGTGTAACACTGTTGGAGTAGATGTGACATTGTGTGTGTTGTCAAGACCCTCAACCTAGCTGTTTTGAAATTAGTGTTCTATTAGCAGCCTTCAGATGAAGATGTAGGACTCTCAGATTCTCCTGAACCATGCCTTTCTGGATGCTACGATGTTGCCACCTTGTTGATACTGGACTGATGCTCTGAACATGTAAGACATCCCAATTAAACTGTATGGTTGGACCTGGAGGCCATTATCCTGAGTGAGGTAACCCAATCACAAAAGAACTCAAATGATATGTACTCACTGATAAGTGGATATTAGCCCAGAAACCCAGAATACCCAAGATATAAATTACAATTTGCAAAACACATGAAACTCAAGAAGGAAGTCCCAAGTGTGGACTCTTTGCCCCTTCTTAGAATTGGGAACAAAATACCCATGGAAGGAGTTACAGAGACAAAGTTTGGAGCTGAGACAAAAGGATGGATCATCTAGTGACTGCCATATCCAGAGATCCATCCCATAATCAGCCTCCAAACACTGACACTATTGCATACACTAGCAAGATTGTGCTGATAGGACCCTGATATAGCTGTCTCTAACGAGACTACGCTGGGGCCTAGCAAACACATAAATGGATGCTCACAGTCAGTTAATGGATGGATCACAGGGCCCACAATGGAGGAGCTAGAGAAAATACCCAAGGAGCTAAAGGGAACTGCAACCCTAAAGGTGGAACAACATTATGAACTAACCAGTACCCCAGAGCTCTTGACTCTAGCTACATATGTAACAAAAGATGACCTAGTTGGCCATCATTAGAAAGAGAGGCCCACTTGACATCCAAACTTTATATGCCCCAGTACAGTGGAATGCCAGGGCCAAAAAGTGGGATTGGGTGCGTAGGGGAATAGGGGGATTGTATGGGGGACATTTGGGATAGCATGGGAAATGTAAATGAGGAAAATACCTAATAAAAAAGGAAAAAAAAAAGAAGATGCAAAGATCTCCCATGGTCAATGATGACCAGGATTAATTTGGTGAAAAAGGTCCATCTTGACAAAAGCAATCTACAGATTCAATGCAATCCCTATCACAATTCCAACTCATTTCTTCACATAGATAGAAAAAGCAATTATGAAATTTATCTCATATTTATAAATTCCAGTATAGTGAAAATCATTCTCAACAATAAAAGAATGGCTGAGGAAACACCATTCCTGATCTCAAACTATACTACAAAGCAATAGTGATAAAAACACACATGATATTGGTACAGAGAGAGGCATGTAGACCAAAGGAAGACAATTAAAGACCTAGAAATGAACCTACACACATATGGTCACTTTTGTTTGTCAAAGGAGCCAAAACCATCCAGTGGAAAAAAAGACAGCATTTTCAACAAATGGTGCTGGTTCAACTGGCAGTCTGCAGATAGTAGAATGCAAATTGATCTTTTCTTATCTCCTTGTACAAAGCTCAAGTCCAAGTTGCTCAAAACCTCCACATAAAACAAGATACATTTAGTCTAACACAAGAGATAGCAGTAAAGAACCTTGAACACATTACACAGGGAAAATGTTCCTGTACGGAACAACAATGGCTCATGTTCTAAGATCAAAAATTTGGCAATAAGGACTCCCATAAAATTGAAAAGCTTTGTAAGACAAAGGACACAGTCAATAGGACAAAATGGCAATCCACATACTGGGAAAACATCTGTACCAACCCTATATCTGATTGAGGGCTAATATCCAAAATATACAAAGAACTCAAGAAGTTACACTCCAGAGAACCAAATAACCCTATATAGGGTACAGAGCTAAACAGAAAATTCTCAACGGAGAAATCTTGAATGGCTGAGATGTACTTAAAGAAATGGTCAACATCTTTAGTCATCAGGGAAATTCAAATCAAAATGACCCTGAGATTCCACTTCACAGCAGTCAGATTGGCTAAGATCAAAACTCAGCTGACAGCTGATGCTGGCAAAGATGTGATGAAAAAAAGAAAATACCTCCATTTCTGCTGAGACAGCAAGTTGGCAAAATCACTTTGGAGATCAATCTGGCAATTTTTCAGAAATTTGGAAGTAGTTCTACCTTAAATGCAGCTATGCCACTATAGTGCATATAAGCAAAAGATTCTCCAATACATTAAAAAAATATGCAGTATTATGTTAATAGCAGCCTTATTTATAATAACCAGAAGATGAAAACAACCCAGATGTCCCTCAACATAGGGATAGGTACAGAAAATATGGTACATTGTACAGTGGAGTACTATAGAGCTATTAAAAAAAAGGACTTCATGAAATTTGAAGACCAATGGTTGGAACTTCAAATATAATCTTGAGTGTGGTATCCCAGTCACAAAATGATACACATGGTATGTACTTGATAAGTCGATATTAGTTTAAAAAAACTGCATGGAATGCCCATGAAACAATTCACAGAGCATATGTAACCCAGGAAGAAGAAAGACCACACAAAATGTGGATGTTTCTGTCCTACTCAGAAGGGGAAAGAAAAATATGTTTAGAAGTAGGAGGAGAGAAGGATCTGGGAGGAAGAGAAGAGTAGGAGGTAAGAGGGGGCTGGTTCAGATATGGGAGGAGATAGGGAAGAAGCACACAGGGTAACTCATTTGAAAGGAGGTCTGTAGCCATGGGGGAGGGGGAAGTGTTTGTCGCCACTATAAAGTCCCAGATGCCTGGGACCCAAGAGATTCCCAGGACCCAACATGGAGGACATTAGCCTAAATACCAAACAAAGGTTTAGGTAGGAACTATACAAACCATATTCAGTGGATAAGCATGGCCACAGTTGAAGGGTGGGGCCAGTTAACTACCTCAAAAATACTAATTCAGAATTCCTCCTCTCTAAAGAAAATGCAGAGATAAAGAGAGGAGCAGAGCTTGAAGGAAAGGCCACGCAGGGACTGCCACACCTACTGTTCCATCCCATCTATAAACACCAAACTCAGTCACTATAGCCAATGTGAAAAAATTTGGCACTGACAGGAACCTGAACAACACAAAGCCCACATACTCATGGAAACAGAAAAACTGTCTACTCAATGATAACTTGGTCAGAAAAGAAATAAATGAAAGACTTTCTGTAATTCAATGAAAACAAAGAAGCACCATACTCCATCAATTGGGACACATAGAAAAGCAGAGTTATGAGGAAAATCGTCAGCAATGAGTGCCTTGGGGAACTGGGGATAGCAACCAGAAAGTACCAGATGACAAGAAAGCAAGAGCCTCCCAGTACCCACACTGGAATGACATTAGCTGAAATACAACACAAACTGGAGGGAGAACCTGTTGAGACAATATCCAGAGGTTAGGCATGGTCTCCCAGTTGAGAGAAAGGGCGTTTATGTTCAATGTTTATTGTGCTAAGTAGTATGGACTATATTGTCCCATAAGAGCTGACAATGCCCTCCAATTATATTTGCATGGGAGAGCTTATGAATTTCAGGTCTAGGGAAATTGCAATAGAGAAGGGGGAGGAAAATGGTTAATGATGGTAGTTGGGAACAGGGATCTACCTGAGGAGACCAGCTTGAAGATAGCTTTCCTGCTTTTTCAGGGATTCTGTGTATCTCTAGATTTTACAATTGCTCAGACTTCTGTGTGGGACTAAGCATGGTTTCACTTTCCCTGCACTATTATCTATACAAATTTATTAGTGTTTATCAACCTACCTGGTCTGTTGGAAAGACATCACCCCAACCCTCCACCACCAATAAGTAGGAGCAGAGAATGAAGAGGATGGAGAATCTCAAAAGGGATCTCAAGAAGATCAAAAAAGAGAGAGATTAATTCCAGGGAACCCTGGCCAATTACACTAACAAGGATTTAAATGACAGGTAGTCATTATGCTCAGTTCTTTGCTGACTATCTTGGGCCATCTCTGTTAAGCCCAGATTTCCTCATACCACAGGTAGCTATGACTCCAGGTTGTCTGCATATCCAAACTCATTTTGCTGATTGGATTTTTGACACAGAACTTCAAGTTCAGATAGGAGTGAGATGGGGTCACAGGAACGTTTGATTCCTCCAAAAGGAAATCAGAGCCTGTGGTATGAATGACAGTCTGCAGATAAGGATAGCAGTTTGTGAGCCCTAATCCTGCCTTGAAAGAATCCTCTACAGGTGTAGGTTTGTGGGAGATGCAAAGTACTATTTGTTTATGGCCAATCATGTTTGCAATGGACCTGGAGGTAATTTGGGTCCAATTGGTTCTTTCAACAGCTGGAGGGACCTGGTTCCACATACTGCCTCTCAGTATGACTGAATTGGCATCAGTTCATCACTGCTTTTCTCAAATTGCATCCATTATACTATCAAATAATTCCATGTCAGTGTGTTTATTTGTCATTTTGATTATGTTTGATTATTTGTGTGCTGTGTGTGTGTGTGTGTCTGTGTGTCTGTGTTTCTGTGTGTCTATGTGTGTGTATGTTCCATTTAAGATCTGGAGAGTCTGTGTAGTATGATGGGGCCTGAGATTTTGCATGACACAATTTCCAGGCAATAATACTGATGAATCCATAGAACCTCACTTTGAGCAGCTCAGCCCATGACCTCTGTGCTCACCTTAGGTGCACACTGAAAACTCCTGGTGTATGTTCTAAAGTCTTTTCCCTGTAGATACTCGTTATGTCCTTTGGGAATTTATATAGCGATAGAAGCAAGGATTGACAATTCCTTGCCTACAAACAGATGTGCCATCACAAGTTTAAAGTGGATCCAGGCCTGTGGCACAGATTCCTGGAAAGTTCTTGTAGACATAGTCTATTGTTTCAAGTCCCTTCGGGGATATAAATCAGGTTAGCTCCCTGCCTTTACTTCCCTGGCTCTACTGACCCCATGAGAAGAGTAGTAATTTTAATAAGCTCCAAGTGGAACCAGTAACAAGGAGATAGGTCATGGCATATATGGGTTGTGATAGTCCACAATTCAGCTTGAATTGACATGATCCTTGTATCCTTAGTTCATGGGATTATTTGTTCCTTGGGCCACTCCCTCCCACAGGATCAACTTTGAGACTTTCATAATCAAGATGCAACATGATCAGGTGATGACTGACCTGAGTAGAGTGTCCCAGGACATCAGTGAGGCCTTATACAAATGTAAGGAGCTGACTAAAGAAAATCAACTCTACTAGTGAGTGACTAACAAGGTCATGACCCAAGCTTAGGCACAGAATGTGACTGCCTGTCCTAGTTTTTGAAACAAAGTGAGAGCTAAGGTTTTATACTGTATGCATTGAAACAGAAAGTCTGTCTCCTAAATGCAAATCCCTAAGACTTTTACCTCTTAAAGTAATTTAGACTAAGTGTCGAAGGAGTCATTGTCCTTTCCAACACAGTATCTTTGAGACAGAAGAGATTAACACCATGATGGAAATATCAATCAACCTTGAGCCACTTGAGCTCTGAAAGTAGATACATAGAAGAGGTTTCCATGAGACACACAGAAAAACTCTGTGTTGATTGGGTCTCTTCTCTCCTAGAGAATGTATTCCCTCTACCTACAGGTGATATTTAATATTTAAATACCAGGGACATACAAGCCCACAATGGACCCAGGTCCTCTTTTGACAGATATGTAAGTCCCTATTGGTGTCAGGGTTTTCAGAAGTGCCTTGACTTCTGAAATATGGCTGTCCTCTGAATTTGACCTCCATCTATGTGATGCTCCATGGCCAATCTGGACAGTTGTCTGGGGCTGTCTTGCAACTATGGCCCATTGTGAGGTGGATGGACCTTGGAGGAGTGGGAGGAAGATGGATGTTGATTTGATTCATTATAATTTGTTTGTGAGTCAGCATCAGGCCCAGCCACCTCCTGAGTGAATCTGACCATCTCCATCACAAAGTCAGGATTTTGTGAAAGGAGAACAGACTGCTGCTAGGGAACCAGACTGGATTGGAAAAATGCTCCCAAAAAACCAAAGAGGCTGTGTAAAGAAGGCAGCCGGAAGATCAATGACCTATCTACCAAGAAGCAGCAGGTAGGATGCTTGAACCATCAGGGGCAGGTTGCAGTAATGCCTAACCTAAAACACAGTCAAGCCTCCACAACCATCCTGTACCTTATCCAGGCTCTCTCCTATGTCCATCCAGTTCTTCAATTCTGTGATCATTTCCAAGAATTTCTGTGGAGTTATCCTCTCAAAAAAACTACATGTTTGGGATATAAGCCATCCTACTCAACTAAAAGCTGCATTTCCTTATGATAGATAGGTTGAACACACATTACACAAGTACATTCCAGTATGCTAAATGTGTTCTATGTGGTTGCCTCCATTGTACTAGCATAAAATATTGATTAATGAAGTCAGAGCTTTTTTAGCTCACTTGCTTCTTAGGGGTCATGTGAGATCACAGGCAGGACAAAATTTGCAAGTATTAGATCCCAGTGGAATTGCCAAATGAGTGGTTGTCATTGCCTTTTTTGGGGGGGAGGGGGGCGGTGCAGCTTGTATGTTTTCTTTCCTCTTTCCCTGTATTGTAAGATGGACTCATCACCCTGCCTAGATTTGGATCACACTGAAAGAACCAAGTAATGACTTATAAGTCCTGTTTTCTGTCAGTGTTGCTAGAGCTCTTTCCTAGAGGTTATATTTTGGAGCTGATTGGATCAACAGGGATGTGAGATGGGCTTCTCTCTGGCTGAGTGTTGGTGTGAGAGATGTGAGGCTTCAAGGATGAAATTTAACTAACTCTCTCAACCTATCTAAGAAGAGTGTTCACTAAGAATTTTTAGTACCCAAGTAATGGAAAACAAAGTCCTCTGTCTCACATGATACATCAGATTTTTACAGTCTCCATTCAACTATTCCTCCACCATTGTTGTCTCCTCATAGTTTTCAGCTCACTTAAAGTTTCGGTAGAGATCCGGCACCTTCCCTGCCAGAGGAGAGGTGTCTGCCCCACTCGGGATGTCTTGGCTGGAGCACCAGGGGGAACTATCTTGGTTCCCGGATCCCGATGAGACTAGTCTGCCCAGGTGAGAGTGTGGACTACAGAAGCTAACTGCTTCTGGAACAGGCAGAAGCCACAGAGCTTCTGAAGCAGAGCCCGTTTCAGGCTTCAGACATCCGGGCACCTTCCCTGACAGAGGAAAGGTGTCCATCCCGCCCGGGAGGGCTTTGGGGAGCATGCAGGAGAGCCATCTTGGTTCGCGAATCTCACTGAGACTCCTCTGGGCAGGTGAGAGTATAAACTACAGAAGCTAACAGCTTCTAGGACAGGCCCTGTTCCAGGCCTTCATCTTCTGCCAGGAGGCAGGTTCTGATCCCAGATATCTATGGACCTTCCCTGCAAGTGGAAAGCTTGCCTGCAGATAGTGCTCTAACCACTGAAACTCAGAAGAGAGCTAGTCTCCCAGGTCTGCTGATAGAGGCTAACAGAATCATCAGAAGAACAAGCTCTAACCACAGACAACAATAACAACTAACTACAGAGATTACCAGATGGCGAAAGGCAAGTGTAAAAATCTTACTAACAGAAACCAAGACCACTCACCATCATCAGTACCCAGCATTTCCTCCTCAGCCAGTCCTGGGCACTCCAACACACCCGAAAAGAAATGCCCAGATTTAAAAGCATATCACATGATAATGGTAGAGGACATCAAGAAGGACTTTAATAACTCACTTAAAGAAATACAGGAGAACACTGCTAAAGAGTTACAAGTCCTTAAAGAAAAACAGGAAAACACAACCAAACAGGTAGAAGTCCTTAAAGAAAGACAGGAAAACTCATCCAAACAGGTGATGGAAATGAACAAAACCATATGATTCTTAAAAAGGGAAGTAGACACATGAAGACCCAGCTATGAAACTGTTACATATGTGGAGAGGGCCTAGTTCCATCCCTTACATATTCTCTGGTTCACAGTTCAGTCTCTATGAGTTACTATGGGATCAGATTAGTTGAATCTGTAGGTTATCTTGTGGTGTTCTTGACCACAGTGGCTACTTCAACCCTTCCTCTGCCTCTTCCACAAAATTCCCCAAGCCTCTTTATCTGTTTCCAGAGATGGTGGGTGCAGTCGCTCTCTAATGATAGTTATGCTAGACCCCTGTCTGCAAGTGTAGAAGAATATCGTTAATTGTGTGGGGGTGGGGGTTCCCTCTCATGGCATGGGTCTCAACTGGGCTACTCATTATTTGGTCCTTTACACAAATTCTACTTCATCTTTTATCTTGAAAATCTTAAAAACAGGAAAAATTGTGGGTCTAAACTTTTGTGGCTGGGTTGTTATATCAGTCTCTCCATTGGAAGTTTTGCCTGGTTACAGGAGATGGCCAGTTCAGACTCCACATCCCCCATTTCTAAGAATCTTAGCTACAGCCAACCTAAAAGATTCCTGGGGGTTTCCATTGTCCTAGGTTTCTAATTCTTCCTAGAGATCGTCACACCTTCAATCCAGGTACTGCTATGAAGAGAGGTGTGCAAGTTTCCTTGTAGTATGGTGGAGCATCATTTACATATATGCCCAGGAATGGTTCAACTGGGTCCTGAGGTAGATATATTTCCAATTTTCAGAGAAACCATCAAGTTGATTTCCAATGTGGTAGTACAAATTTGCACTGCCACCAGCAACTGTGTTCTCCTTGCCACACTATTTCATCAGCATGAGCTGTCCATTTGTTTTTTGACCTTAGCCATTCTGAGGGCTGGAAGATCTCAGAGTACTTTAGATTTGCATTTCCTTGATGATGATGACTTTGGCTGGAAATGCAGGGCTTTTCAGGCAATGTGTATGCTAGGCTTCCCTGTTTCAAAGACCACAAGCAACCAGGACACATGAGACTGTTTAGAAAGCTGAGTGAATCACACAAAGATTAACAACAGATCCAGACCATGTACCAGGCTTGATGACACACTCAGTTCAATTTATCACATAACTGTCACGCTGCCTACACAGTTACTGTGATTTCTGACAAACAAATCAAAATTACCTCGTGGAATTTCCTGTATACACAGAGCTGGCCCTGAAATTTGTTCTATCTCATAGGGAAACAAGCCATGGAAACAGACAGGTATACTTAAGAAACTCCTGATTCCTGGTTGACTCTGCTGCTTCCAAGATCTGCCATCCGAAGCAGATCCCTGAATGTTTCAAGGATGCTGTTTGCTCAAATCATTGTTAATCTCCACCTTCTGGGGGCCTAAAGAAGAGTAGTGGCTTTCAAGAATGGTGGAAATCTTAGCTCTTTCTCAGCCTCTCTGCATGGATTATCAACCCTAACAGGGTAAATGTAATAAAACAAAGTGAACATTTTCTATTTTCATAATCCACATTAAAATTTGGTGGGAAATCTCAAAAGAGTTCATGACCGCCAGGAGCACCTGGCCACCTTCTCCCCATTGGCTCTTACTGGGTTCTGTTGTCTTGTCTAATCTGAAGAAACAGCCTTGGGTATTCAGATTCTGGATAGTTTGCCTTTCCCTTACGTCCTGTGTATGAGCTGTGTCTCCTCTTATGTCTCTGTGTATCAGGCTGAGTACTTAGTAGAGCTGTTTCTAACTCTGCATCACCAGATACCCACAGGAGCTTCTAACCCTCACAGACAGGTGGTTCTCCAGAGCTGAGATAGTAGATATGACTGTGAAAAACACTCCGACTCATTTGAACAAACTTCATGCCTAGTTGAACCAAGAGGTATTTGAAGCTCCTCTGCAGCTTCCCCTTCCATTTTAAGGGGGATGGCTTACAGATTCAGAGGTTCAATCCCAAAATATCAAGGTGGGAACATGGTGGCCTCCAGGAGGGAATGGTACAGGAGAATCTGAGAGTCCTACATCTTCATCTGAAGGCTGCTAATCGAACACTAACTTCCAGGTAGTAAAGTAAGGGTTACTCAGGGTCTTGCCCACACCAACAGTGACACATCTACTCCAACAGGGCCACAGCGTCTTTTAGTGCTACTCAATGGATTAAGCATAGACAAACCATAACAAATATTGATGTAAAAATGCTCAATAAAATTCTCAAAAAATGGAATCTAAGAACACATCACAATGATCATTCATGAGGATCTACTAGGTACCATGCAAGGAATGCAGAAATGATTCAATTGGCAAGAAGTGTGGAACTACATAATTCAGGTTCATAGAATCACAAAATAATTGCAACCTGTCCAGATATTGAATCCTTTATCCTCAGGCTGGTCCTCTTGTCTAAGAGCTGTGGTGGCTACCATTATTCTACTGAGAAAAGCAGAGAAGTTACTTCTGGGTCAACATCTTATACTTACATCACCCCATGCAGTTAAGTTTCTTCTCAAAGAAACCCCACAACACTGGCTGTTCAATGCATGGGTGAAGGGCCTACTCTTGGACCATCCTGGAGTCTGGTTTGTCTTCATTTCTGTTACCATCTTGACAGATGATGACCTACAGAAGCTCATTAATAATTGCATGACAAAAGAAACATGAAGATACAGAACTGACTAGAGCTAATGAACACCTGCTTATCCCATGAAAGATTCTGAGGGAATGTTCTACACAAATGGAACATCTTCATTAAACCTGGAAGAAGATACACAGTGTCTTCAGCAGATAATTACTCCCTTGAGGACACAAGTAATCAGGGCACTGAGTTGGCTGGCCAAAAATTGTCCTGAAGAACAGTAGAAGCCGGGCATGGTGGCACAGCCCTTTAATCTCAGCAATTGGAAGGCAGAGGCTGGGAGATTTCTAAGTTTGAGGCCAGCCTGGTCTACAGAGTGAGTTCCAGGACAGCCAGGCGATATAGAGAAACCCTGTCTCGAAACAAACAAACAAACAAACAAACAAACAAACAAACAACAGTGGATTCTACTGACATTCTGGTCACATACTGTGACCCACTGCTGCCTGAGACTCTATAATATAAACAGGGGAAATAGGGGATGTAAATATATCCAAAGTGTAGCTGAAACCAATGGTTGGTGGTGGACACCAGAGGGAAGAATCACTCTGCCAGGAAATATGGGCAGGTTTCTGGAAACAAACCTTCACCAGACTACCTGACTTATATCCACACTACTTTCTAAGTTGCTCATAACACGGTATGGTATAACTGGACTTAACAGCCAGGCTCAGTTCCTTTAAGGAACATGTCAGCTTTATAGTAAAATATGTGTAAAGACAGATATTTCTGCCAGAAGTGGGAACATATGAGGGGCCAAACTATGGTCAATTGTGGGAAACTGACTTCACTGATATGTGTCCTGCTGGAGGAGGATAAGAGTCCATGCTTGTTTTTAATGAAACCTTCTATGGGTTTATCCACTAGTCTGAAACTTCTAAAAGAGTAGCTGAAAAGCTCTTCAAGGTACTTGACCAACAATTATACCATGCCCTTTGAATTGTGTCAAACTATAGTAGAGCATTCATAGCCAAAAGCTGTCAATAAACACTGAATTATTTATGAATAGATGGAAAAATTCATGGTGCATGCAGACCCCAGAGTTCTGGTCTCATGCAAGTAAAGAAGAGTTCCCTAAGGGAAACTCTACAAAACTCTCAGTAGATCTCAGGGAAAGGTGGATGGGCCTCCTCATTACTTTGGGCCTATTGTACCCAATACTGGGAGAGATTCATTCCTATACTCTTTTATTGGAATGCATGACCCATTGCTTTCTAGGCTCAGATATCATCAGCTAGCTATTACTAGCTATTTGTGGTGGTTTGAATAAGAAGAACCCTTATAGGCTCATAGATTTGAATACTTGATCAACAGGGTATAGCACTCTTTGATGGTATTTGGAGCTGTGGCCTTGTTGTGGGGGTGGGCATTAAAGTTTCAAAAGCCCAGCTCAGGGCCAGTATCCCTGCTTCCTGCAGATCCAGATCCAGAACTCTCAGCTACTTCTCCAACACCATGTCTGCCTCTGCATGATTCTGTCAAGACAAAAATGTACTAAAGTTCTGAAATGGTAAGCAGGCCCCCATTTAAATGCTCTCGTTAAAAGGACCTATCATGGTCCTGATGTCTCTTTCTAGCAAGAGAACACAGACTCAGACACTATTTCAGAGCATATAGCCAAAGGCATTATCCTAAGACAGAGACCTTGGTGTGCTCATGTTCCTTGCTGCTATATTCACAATAGTCAGGAAATCAAAACAACCCAGATGTAATATAACTGATGAAAGGATAATGAATATATGGTGCATATACACAATGGTAATGAACTGTGACAATATAAATGAAATTTACAGGGATAAGTAGAGAGATCCATTAGGATGGAGACATGAATAATCTTTCTGAGTGATATAACCCACACCCAAAGAGAAAAAAACCACATGATGTGTCTTATGTGGATGGCAACATCGAATGTCTAGAGATGTGCATTTAAACTGCAGTATCCATAGAAGGTAATGCACTAGTGTTGGGTTATAGGAGGATATTTCAAGAAAATAATAGAACACATAATTTGTGAAGGAGAAAAAGGAAAACAGTAGGACAGAGTGAGGTAAATGTCTTGGGAGATTGCAGAGGAGTGTGGTGGCTTGAATATGGGAGTGGTACTGTTAGGAGTTGTGGCCTTGTTAGAAACAGTGTGTCAGTGTGGAGGGTAGGCACTGAGACCCGCATACTAAACATATGTCCTGGTGTTTCCTCATATCAATAAATCTCAGACTAAGACCTGGGACAGTAGACTACCATATCCAGAATTTGGTAAAGTCGAGTGGGTTGGAAGTCCCAGACCCACAGTAGATGGCAAAAGTGTCACCTGCTTCCTACCAGGCCTCTTTCATGGGACCAAAATCTTTATATAGGAACATGGCCTGTGGTTATTTAGAAGAGAATAGGGTTCTCCCTGCTAATGAGGTAATAGAAGATGGTAGGGTTTAGTCAATAAGCTTCCCTTCCTGGACATTCCTTCCTCAGAAGTTACTTAACTTCTAGTCTAACCTTAAGACATGTTATGCTTTCATTTCCATGAAAAGCAATAAACAGTTTACAACCAAAGACTGTTTCTCTCATCAAACCAACTGTGGTTACATGGAGAAAAAGCCTTTGCCTACAGAGCCTTGCCATCTAAGTCTCCAACAGAAGGCCCCTCAATACTCCTGGGCTAGTCACCTCTGAGCTAATCCAGAATTCCCCATTCCCTGATTTCAGGGCTAGTTCTCAGTCTGCTGGCCTCCTCCATGCTCAGCTTCTCTGAGACTTCTAGCAGTGACTGCATGTCTAAGATTCTGAGAACCCCTTGCCCTGTTATCCTTGCAGGCCAGCAGGGTCAAACCTGCTGTGAACTCTCTGCACCCCAGCACTGTCTGGATGTCCAGGATTTTGTGGGTCCCTGTCCCCAGACTCCTAAACATAGGCCTGTGGAATTCAGAACAATATACTACCCAATGAAAAGCCCAGGGACAAGTTTGGGTTATCTTGTTTGGGGTTGGTCATCATTGAGTCTCATACACTCTCCCCAATCATTAAAGACTGATGCCATTGCTCTTCCTTCCTTTCTGGAAGATAATGGTAAGAACACATTGCTGAAGAAGATGGTATCTGGCACAGGTATCAATTCAGGCATCTATCTCAGTATTTTCTGTGTGTTGAGAACATATTTATTACTCTTTTGCAGTTACTTGGAGATATTTGGCCCATTGTAACCCACCAAATTTCTATAGAAGTGATAATCCCTTGGTAGCCGAGATTGCAACTCCCTGTGTCCCATCACCCTCCCAACTTCTGTCTTAAGATCTGGCAACTGTTATTCTAATTTCAGCTTCTCTAAGTGGGCTAAACTAAAGAGGGAGCCCAGGGCCTCATGCATACCAAGCAGCAAACACTGCAGGAGAATACACTACACTTCACCACAACACACTGCACCACACCACACCACACTACACTAGAGCACCCACAGTCCTCCTGTTTCTCTGAGATCAACTTACTTTCTTAGCCCTTTCTCAGCCTTCCTGCATGGATTATCTGCCAAAACAAGGTGAATGTAATAAACCAAAGTGAACATTTTCTACTTTCATAATCCGCATTGAAATTTGCTGTGAACTCTGTGCAGAGTACAGAGACAAGGAAAGACTTCCCCCTCTTCCCCTATGTATTCAACATAGTCTTTGACATTTTAGCCAGAGCAATCAGGCAAAAATGCCGATCAAAGTGATACAAATTTGAAGGGAGGAATTCAAGACACTACAATTTGAGGAGTATGGGATATTACACATAAGTGAGCTCAAAAAAATCCAGGAAAGAACTCCTACAGCTGATAAACCACTTCAGCAAAGTCAATGGATACAAAATTAACTCAAACAATCCAGGAACTTTCCTCTACTCAAAGGATAATTATACTGAGGAAGAGATTTTTTTAAAACTACATACTTCACAATAGTCACAAACAATATCTTGGTGTGACTCGAACAAAGCAAGGGAAAGATCTGAATGACAAGAACATTAAGTCTCTGCACAAAGAAATCAAAGAAGACCGTAGAAGATAGAAAAATCTCCCATGGTCATTGATGAGCAGGATTAATATAGTAAAAAAGGTCCATCTTGCCAAAAGCAATCTACGGATTCAATGCAATCCCCATCACAATTCCAACTCATTCCTTCACAAGATAGAAAAAGAAATGCTCAAATTTATCTGAAATAACATAAATCCCAGTATGGCAAAAACTATTCCTAACAATAAAAGAATGGCTCGGGAAATCACCATCTCTGATCTCAAAATATACCACAGGGCAATAGTGATAAAAATGTCATGTTTCTGGTATAGAGAGACAAGTAGACCGACAGAATAGAATTAAAGACCTAGAAATGAACCTACACTCATATGGTCACTTGGTCTTTGTCAAAGGAGCCAAAACCATCCAGTGGATAAAAGACAGCATTTTCAACAATTGGTGCTTGTTCAACTGGCAGTCTGCATATAGAAGAATGCAAATTGATGTATTCTTATCTCCTTGTACAAAGCTCTAGTCCAAGTCACTCAAGGACCTCCACATAAAACAAGATACATTGAATCTAATACAAGAGAGAGCAGTAAAGAACCTCAAACACATTGTCACAGGGGAAATGTTCCTGTACAGGACACCAATGACTCATGCTGTAGGACCAAAACAGTGTCAAATGGGACCCCATAAAATTGAAAAGCTTTGTAAGTCAAAGGAAGCTGTCAAAAGGACAAAATTGCACACACATATAGGGAAAACTTCTGTACCAACCCTACATCTGATAGAGGGCTAATATCCAAAATATAAAAAGAACTCAAGAAGTTACACTCCAGAGATCCTAATAACCCTATTAAAGAATGGGGTACAGAGCTAAACAGAAAATTCTCAACTGAGGAATCTTGAATGGAGGAGATGTACTTAAGAAATGTTCAACATCTCTAGTCATCAGGGAAATGCAAATCAAAATGACCCTAAGTTTCCACTTCACAGCACCCAGAAGGGCCAAGAACAAAAGTCAGCTGAAAGGTGATTCTGGCGAGAATGTGAAGAAAGAAGGACATTGCTCCATTCCTGCGGGGACTGCAAGTTGGAAAAACCACTTTGGAGATCAATCTGGCAATTCCTGAGAAAGTTGGAAATGGTTCTACCTCAAATACAGGTATACCACCATGGTACATATACCCAAAAGATTCTCCAATATATTAAAAGGACATATGCACCACTATGTTCATAGCAGCCTTATTTATAATGACCAGACGCTGAAAACAACACAGATGTCCCTCACAGAAGAATGGATACAGAAAATATGGTACATTGTACAGAAATACTACTCAGCTTTTAAAAACATTACTTCATGAAATTCAAAGGCCAATGTTTGGAAGTTGAAATATCATCCTGAGTGTGGTATCCTAGTCACAAAAGGATACACATGGTATGTAGTTATTGATAAATGGAAATTGGTCAAAAACTGCGTGGAATGCCCACAATACAATTTACAGACAACGGGAACCCGAAGAAGAAGGAAGATCACACCAGTGTGTGAATGCTACAGTTCTACTCAGAAGGGGGAAGCAAAGAATGTTTGGAAGTAGGAGGAGAGAAGGATCTGGGAGGGAGAGAAGAGTAGGAGGTAAAGGGGGTTCTGGTTCAGATATGGGAGGAGATGGGGAAGAACTACGGAGGGAAAGTCATTTGAAAGGAGGTCTGTACCCATTGGGGAGGGGGAACTGTGTGTAGCCACTATAAAGTCTCAGATGCCAGGGACCCAAGAGATTCCCAGAAACCAACAGGGAGGACATTAGCCTAAATACCAAACAAAGGGGAAGTAGGAACTATACAGACCATATTTATTGGATAAGCATGGCAACCTTTGAAGGGTGGGGCTACCCAACCACCTCAAAAGTATTAATCCAGAATTCCTTCTCTCAAAAGGAAATGCAGGGATAAAGAAAGGAGCAGAGCTTGAAGGAATGGCCATCCAGAGACTGCCCCAACTTGGGATCCATTCCATCTGGAGACACCATACCCAGTCACTATTGCTGATGTCAAGAAATCTGATGCTGTCAGGAGCCTGTTTTCTTTCTTTCTTTCTTTCTTTCTTTCTTTCTTTCTTTCTTTCTTTCTTTCTTTCTTTCTTTCTTTCTTTCTTTTCCTTTCTTTCTTTCTTTCTTTCTTTCTTTCTTTCTTTCTTTTCCTTTCTTTCTTTCTTTCTTTCTTTCTTTCTTTCTTTCTTTCTTTCTTTCTTTCTTTCTTCCTCTCTCTCTCTCTCTCTCTCTCTCTCTCTCTCCCTCTCTCCCTCCCTACCTCCCTCCCTCCCTTCCCCCTTCTCCTTTTTTCCCACAGGTGGAAGAACATTTTTGTTCCTTTTCCCTAATCACAGTGTAAAAATGATAGATACAAGTTAGGATTATGTAGGATTTTGGGTAATCAGGAGATGACTCAGTACATCAGTATATAGCAATGGTTGTCAACCTTCCTAATGCTGCAGCAAATCTTTTATGTACTTCTTCATGTTTTGGTGATACTCCCGCCCCCATATCATGTAATTATTGCAAGGCTACTTCATAAATGTGACTTTTGGTTTTGGTGTCTCTTGAAATGCTATGCATGCAGCCAAACATGAGACCGAGCGAGGGGACCCAGATTGTGAAATGAGGACAAGGACTGAAGGAACAGAAGGGGCTTGCAACCCCATAAGTAAAACAACAAAATCAACCAAACAGAGCCTCGCAAAACTCACATGCACTAAACCACCAAGCACATAGTACATGAGGGGATATCCAGAGTTCCAGCTGGATACGTAGTAGAGGAATGCCTTATCTGGCATCAATGGGAGGGAATGCCCTTGGTCCTGTACAGGCATGATGATCCAGGGTTGGGCAATGCTAGGGCACTGAGGCAGGAGTGTTTGGACGAGGGGGTATAGGAGGACCCTCATACATAGAGGCAATGCTAGAAGTAGAGGGGATGGGGTTTTTGGAGGGGGAACTGAGAAGGAGGATAACATTTGGGATGGAAATACATAAGAAAATCAATAAAGAAAAAGTAAAAATAAAGGTATAAAAATCAAAAATGGGGCAACCCTGGAGAACAACAACTTACAAAAAACATCAGGGTCTACAGATGCAAGCCTCACGAACAGAACATAGAAAAGAGAATCACCGGCAAAGGAAATACCATAGATGATATTAATAGATGATATTAAAAAGTCACTCAAAGAATATACAGAGTAAAAAATTCCTAACTCAAAACATCTAGCTAATGCAGGACACAATAAAAAGAACAAAACTAAGAATAATGGAAAAAGAAGTGGGTGAGGGATAACAGTTCAAAGACCCAGAAAACATCTTCAACAATATGCTTTTTAAAAGTCCTTAACCTAAAGACAGAGATGGCCTTAAATTTACAAGAAACCTACAACACACCGAATCATTTGGACCAATACAGAAAATCATCCTATCACATATTAAACAAAAGTATAAATGTACAGAATAAAGAAAGAAAATATTACAATCTCTAAGAAAAGAAAGTCAAGTAACATATAAAGAAAGACCTATGAGAATTACATTTACGTGTCACCAGAAATGGTAATATCTAAAAGATCTTGGACAAATGTCTTTCAGACTCTAAGAGAACACAAAAGCCAGCCTTGGCTACTATACCCAGAAAATTCTTTATGACCATAGTTGGAGAAAATAAGATATTCTGCGACAAAAACAAATTCCAACAATATCTTTCCACTAGTTCCGCACTATAGAGGATACTAGAAGCAAAATTCCAACAGATTGAGTGTAATTATACCTAAGAAAACACAAGAAATGAATAATCTCACAAGAGCCCCAAAGAAAGGGAAAAGCATGTTGTCTCCATTCCCTGCCCTATTATCTCTACGAGTTTACGAGTGTTTGTCAACCTACATGGTCTGTTGGAAAGGCATCACCCCAAGCCTCCACCACCATTAAGCAGAAGCAGAGAATAAAGAGGATGGAGACACTCAAAAAGTTTCTCCAGAAGATCAAAAATGAGAGAGACGAACTCCAGGGAATCCTAGCCAATTACACTAACAAGGATTTGAACAACAGGTAGTCATTATGCCCAGTTCTTCGCTGACTGTCTTGGGCCCTCTCTGTTAACCTCAGATTCCCTCATATCACAGGAGGCTACACCACCAGGCTGTCCACACATCCAAATTCATTTTGCTGAATGGATTTTCGACACAGAACTTCAAGTTCTGATAGTCGTGAAATGGGACTCAGGCAATTTGATTTCTCCAAAGATAAATCAGAGCCTGTGGTATGGATTACTGTCTTGGCATAAGGGTTGTAATGTGTTAGCCCTAATCCTGCACTGTAAGAATCCTATAGAGGTATAGTTTTGGGGAGATGCAAAGTACACTGTGTTTATGGCTAATCATGTTTGCAGTTGACCTGGAAGTAATTTTGGTTCAACTGGTCCTGTCAACAGCTGGAGGGGCTTGGTCCCACCTACTGTCTCTCAGTATAACTGGATTGGCCATAGTTCATCACTGCTTTTATCAAATTTTATTCACTATACTATCAGATAATGTGTGATCATTTGGCATTCTGATTGTGTTTGATTATGAGGGGGGTGTCAATGTGTGTGTGTGTGTGTGTTTCACTTAAGAGCTGGAGTGTCTGTATAGTATGCTGGGGCCTGGAATTTTGCTTGATACAGTTTCCAGCCAAAAATAGTGAAGACAGAGGGAGCCTCACTTTGAGGTGCACAGCATATGAGCTCTGAGCTCACCTTAGGTGCACACTGGAAATGTAGTATCCTATAGATACTGATTATGCCCTTTGGGAGTTTATGTAGCAACAGAAGCAAGGATTGACAATTCCTTGTCTACAAACAGATATGTCATCACAGGTTTTAGGTGGATCCAGGACTATGGCACAGGTTTCTGGAAAGTTCTTGGAGAGCTAGTCTATTTTTCATGCCCCTTTTGGGAAATAAAGTAGGTCAAATCCCTGCCTTTACTTCCCTGCCCCTACTGACCCCAGGCAAAGAGTAATAAGTTTGATAAGCTCCAAGTGGAACTGGTAACATGGAGCAATGTTGTGGCATATATGTGTTGGGGTAGGCCACGATTCAGCTTGAATTAACATGATCCTTGGATCCTTAGTTCATGGGATTATTTGTTCATTGGGCCATGCCCTCCCACATAATCAAAATTAGGACATTCATGCTCAAGATGCAACATGACCAGGTGATGACTAACCTGAAGAGAATGCCCCAGGACATCAGTGAGACCTTGTACAAGTACAAGGAGTTGACTAAAGAAAATCAATTCTACTGGTGAGTGACTAACAGGGTCCTGATCCAAACACTAGGCAAAGGATATGTCTGTCCATCCTTGTCTTTGAACCAAAGTAGGGGCTCAATTTATATACTGTTTGCCTCTAAACCAGAAGCCTGGCTCCTTCAAAGCAAGGCTCTAGGATTTTTACCACTTAAAGTCATTTTGGCCAAGTGTGAAGAGTCTGTGAGCAACTCAAATCATTGTCCTTTCCAACAAAGTATATTTGAATGTAGATACATAGATAAGGTTTCCATGGGACACCTAAAAAGACTATATGTTGGTTGGGTCTCTTCTCTTCTCCTAGAGAAGGTCTGCCTTCTACCTACAGGTGATTTTTAAATAACATGAACATATAAGCACACATGTGTTCCAGGTCCTCTTGAGAGATACTTAAGTCACTGTTAGTGTCACAGTTTACAGATGTACCTCGGCTTCTGAAATATGGCTGTCCTCTGGATTTGACCTCTCTCAATGTGATGCTCCGTTGCCAGTCTAGACAGTTGTCTGGGCTGACTGGGCACCAGGGCACATTGTGGCAGGGATGGTCCTTGGAGGAGTGGGAGGAAGATGGATGCTGACTTGTGTAATCATTTGTTTGTTTGTGACTCGGCATCGGGCACTGCCACCTCCAGAGTGAATCTAACCATCTCCAGCACAAAGTCAGGATGTTATGGAAGGAGAACAGACAGTTGCTAGAGGAGCAGATTGCACTAGAAAATGCTCCAACGAATCAAAGAGGCTGTGTAAAGAAGACAGCCTGAAGACCAATGACCTATGTACCAAGCAGCTGCAGGTAGGATGCATAAATCATGAGGAGCAGGTTGCAGTCATGTCTAACCTTAAACACAGTCAAGCCTAAGCAACCATCCTGTACCTTATCCATGCTCTCTCCTAGGTCTCATCCAGTTGTTCATTTCTGTGATCATTTCCAAGACTTTATGTGCAGTTATCCTCCTTCAAGAAACTACATATTTGGGAAGTCAACAATCATGCTCAACTAAAAGCTGCATTTCCTTATGATAGATAGGTTGAACACATAGTAGACAAGTACATGCCAGTATGCTAAATGAGTTCCATGTGCTTGCCTCCATTGTAGTAGCACAGAATGTTGATTGATGAAGTCAGAGCTTCAGCTCATTTGCTTCTGAGGGTTCATGTGAGATCACAGGCAGTACAAAATTTGCAAGTATTAGATCCCAGTGTAATTGCCATATGAGAGGAAATCATTGCCTTTTGTGTGTTTGTGTGTTGGGGGTGCTTGTATGCTTTCTCTCCCCTTTCCCTGCATTGCAAGATATTCTCATCACTCTGCCTAGATCTTGGCTCACACTGAAAGAGCCTGAGCAGGTACTTGTCAGGACTTTTTTCTGTCATTGTTGCTAGAGTTCTTTCCTAGAGCTTATATTCTGGAGCTGACTGGATCAACAGGGATGTGAGAAAGGCTTCTCTCAGCATGAGTGTTGGTGTGGCAGATGTGAGGCTTCAAGAATGAAATTTCACTAACACTTTCAACCTAGTCTAAGAAATGTGCCTCATAAGTAGTGTTAGTGCTCAAGGGATGGATAGCAGAGTCGAGTGTCTCACATTAAACATAGCCTTCCATAGTCCCCATTCAACTGTTTGTCTACCATCCATTGTTATCTCCTCATAATTTTCTACTCACTTATGATTTTTGGACAGAGAGAGTGACAGGTACATATATATATACAGAGAGAGAGAGAGAGAGAGAGAGAGAGAGAGAGAGAGAGAGAGAGAGAGAGAATGTGTTTGTGTGTGGCATAAGCATGTGTGTACCAATATGTATCTTGGTGGGTGTGTTGAAAGTCCAGTTATTTATGTAAGGTTTTGTTTAGTTTTTCTTTTTTGTTTTATTTGTTTGTTTGTTTGTTTAATGGGATAGCAGGTTTTTGTTTGTTTGTTTGTTTGTTTGTTTGTTCAGCCTTTCTGTAACATATTCCCTAGAAACCAGGTCTGTCACTGAACCTGAGACTTCCTGTTTTGTTTAAGCTGTCTGACCAGCATCTTTGAATCTTCTGTCACCTCCCAGGCAGAGATCTTTGTATGGTTTGGTCTCAATTAATTGTTATGAGGTTCAGTTTCTCATAGCTAGGAAGATCATGGTGTTATTTTCTATAATTTTATACAGGCATTTTAGTGTTTTGGGATTTTTTTATTTATTTGTTTTTTTAAATGCCAATTCATTAACAAGGAGGAAGACAATGCTGTCTGCTTCAGGTGTCAGACACACAACTTGACTCACTGTGCCTTCTCATGAGTTTTATCTCATCATGATGGAAACTTAAGAAAATGGAGGTAGGGAGGGGGTAGACCAGAGGTGGTCTTACCCAAGAAACCTGGGCTACATGTTATCCACAGTGGAGTGTTTCAACAATTAATACCTTTCTAAACCAAGAGAAACCATGTTGCCAACACTTAAAAGTGAATGAAAACATAGATAGTCCAACCCACCTTTTCCAAATCTTACCATGTGACCTCAGATTTCCCTTCCTAGTCCTTCCCTCATTCATTACCACTTCCAGACCCTGGGTTTGGAGGCCCACCCATGTGACAAAAAATCGCAAAGCAGGCATGGTACCTTTAGAATACGAGTATGATATGGGGCACATAAGGAGCGCTCAAAAAGAGCTAGCTGAAGATATGAGACAAAACGGGGCTCCAAGGATTTCGATGTTCTTATTGAAAGAACACTTAGGAACCTAAAACAACAGCCTATCCTTCTAAGATGGGAGGATGGGGCTCTTGGAGGTCAGGGGGCAGGAGTCCAGGCACCCTGGAGTCACAAAAGATGGTTCCCTGGCCTGGTGGGAATGCATTGGTGTTGGTTGAGGGACCACAGAAGCCAACTTACCTGGATTATCATGGCTTTCCATCCACTGGTCCTCAGACTCCAGTGGCCCTGGGATCAAGCTTCTTCGTGAAGTTCCACTTCTGTGTCTGTCTTCTGCTGCAGGGCCTTCACAAAGCACTCTTTCTCTTGCCATCTCATGGATGCTGGCAGGGATCACAGGTGATACTCAGACCCCTGTGTCAGGAGGTGAGGACACCAGGCAAGATGTGACCTTCGTGGCCACTTCCAATCCAGCCACATGCTCTTGTCCTCCTCCCAGTTGGTCACTGCTAGGTTTCCTTTCTAGGCAGAGGAGTTCCTGGACCCCTGACAGCAACCCCTTCCAGCTCTATGGTATGGAGAGGTGACACAGGATGTCACTTCCGGAATTATCTAGGAACCAGGTCCTCCAATCTTCTCTATGGCAGCTATCTCAGAGCAGAGCTTCTCGGGCCCAATAGGACAGAAGGACAGTCTCCAGCTTTATTGTTTTCTAATTAAACTCTATGGTAATAAAAAGTTAAACATGTTAATCATTTTAAAAATAAAACTTAGACTCCTTTGCCTTCATTGCACTAAGATAAACCCCTGGAATCTAATGAGTGTCTAACTGGTTTCACCAAGTGGATTCATGGAATCCAACACTGCATCCCTTTGCTGATATTGTTTTCCTGAGTCTATCATAGAAATAACTTTGCTTCTGTACAGATTCCCTCTCATTGTTTTGCAGAGTGCTGCATTTAAGAAAAATCAAGGCATGTTAAGTCACTAACCTCTTTTTGGCTGACATTATTAACTTGTGTGTGTGTGTGTGTGTGTGTGTGTGTGTGTTTGTGCTTGCGCGCGCCCAAGCGTGCACTCACACAACTGTGTTTTTAAATTGGGTATTTTCTTTACTCACATTATCCTGTTTCCTGGTTTCCCCTCATAAAAAAAAAAACCTCCCCCAATTCCCTTTCCACTCCCCTTCTTACCAACCTACCCACTCCTGGTTCCTGGCCTGGCATTATATCGCATGAACTGTAATGTGTTGAATTGCAGCTACTGGATAATATCTATGGCTAACTGTTTTTATTGGTGCTAGAGAGTCTTATGAGAAGTAGCTAAGCTAGGTTTAGAGAGCAGAATATATTTCAGCTTGGAGCTTGCTGGAGGATGTTCTTCTGAACTCTCTTTTTTAGAACCTTGAATCTTGTGTGGACCTACTTGTGTGTGCAGAGGACCCATTTGTCTGTTTTATATCATACTTGTAGAAGCAGCAAATATCTGCATGGAAAAAGTTCCTGACCAGGAAATCAGCACAGGCCCAGGCAGCACAAGTTGGGTTAATTTAAGAATCGATTACACAGCTCAGGTCCCAATACTTCCTCAGTTGTCAGGAAATGTGCTGTATTATAGCAGTGTTTTTATTGGTGTGTGTGTGTTTGCGTGTGTGTGTATGTTTGTGTGTGTATGTGGTTTTACCCAGGTGTTTGTGTGCATGTTTATGTGTCATATTTGTGTAATGGTAGCTGCTTCTTTTAGGTACAAGTATATAGTACTGTTCATTCATGTATTCTTTTCTTTTATGTATGTGTGCATGTATATGTGAAGGCACGTATTCTTGTGTCTCTGTACACATATGTATGAATTTGTTTGTATATATTCACATAGTCACTTGGTGAGCAAACACCTTAAATGATATAATAGAGGACAACTTAAAAGAGAAAAGTACTCTGTCAGTTCATTTTGCATTGGGGAAACAGTTCTTCATCATGCCTGTCCACCTAGCTCACTAGAACAAATGGAGACAAACATGGTATAAAGTCAGAATTTGAAGGGTTTGTAGAAGGAAAAGTGCTTATCTGTATTGAAATCATTTGTAAGAAAAGAAAGGAAGGTGGAACCTGGAATTAGCAATGAGCCTGCTGTGTTAAACCCATTTGGCAGAATGTCAAAAAGGCTGGCTAAGCCTTTGTGTTCCTTCTCTGCACATCATGAATAGTGACTGCACAGTGGAGGACCAGGGGGCTTCTTGCATCTTCTTGGCATCCTAGTTTGTTTTTCTGTTTGCCTGCTACCATTTTCTTTCCAACTTTGCCTATGCTTCACTCAGTCTCCCTTCCTTGGAGTTTGTTCAGGGCGTTATGATTTGAAAGTTTGAGTTCTTTGGAGTTGAGACTGTTCCAAGCTGAAGGGCCATAAGTATGGGGAAGTGTAAGAACAGGGCTGCCTCAGACAGCCCCTTAGGCTCATGATAGTCAGAAGCGCAAACACTCTGTTCTATGTGTAGCCCTCTGTAATTCCTGTTATTAAAAACAGCTTTAAAGTTTCACCAGCTCGGGACAGGTATTCTTGCTTCCTGGAGTTCCAGATACAGAATTCCCAGCACCATGTCTGCCCATATGATGCCATGCTTTGGCCAAGACAAAAATGTAATAAAATTAAAATTAAATTAAATTAAAATTAAAATTACTTGAAAATATAAGCCCAGTTTCATCCTCCCACATCCAAGGCTACATTTTCCTACCATCTAAGTAGTGTAGCTGCATTTCCACCCAGGTCAATACCAGACAGTGGGCTTATGGCAAATATAGTCTAACATCTCTGCATTTGGTCTGCCCAGTAGCTTTTCCACACCTTTACTGCATGGCAAAAAAGCAAAACCACACTAAGACAAGGAGGTAGTATGGAGGTGGGATAACTGACTGAAGACTTTTGAAAGGCTACATGGAAACCAACAGTTGTAGAACCATTAAAATATATAAATCTATATAAATGATGCTTAAATAGAATTAATCTCTTATGCTCTGACAATGCCTCCCCTAAATCCAATAAACTATCAAATGAAAAACACAGGGGCAGTTTTAGGTTATTTTGTTTTGGGTTGTTCATCATTGAAGTTTAATACCCACTCAGGAAACATTAAACATTAAGCATTACATTATACTACACTTCACTACACTACTCTAGCCAACCCCACACAATGTTTGTATCTCTCCATGTTAAAATGTTCATGTGTACTACATATATCAGACACACACACACACACACACACACACATTTTTATAAAAAAATGTTTACCTAACAACCACTGAAGAATGTCATGTCCTCATGTCCTGTCCCTGACTTTCCATTCTTCAGAGAATGATGATCTGTAAGCAGAGCCAAAAGTTAGAAATGCATAA
Organism: Mus musculus; assembly: GCF_000001635.26. NCBI lineage: Eukaryota > Metazoa > Chordata > Mammalia > Rodentia > Muridae > Mus > Mus musculus. Next base: position 43,312,964 of record NC_000080.6, on the reverse strand, counting down.
GGCATTCAGTACTTAGTGAAAGAAATGCATAAGGCATTCAGTACTTAGTGAAAGGCTTGGTCCTGGGTAACCCCCTAGGCTGCCCCTACCATTTCTCATTGCATGTCATCTGCTCCTCACTGTCATGGTGACTTTCTTCTACTCTGTACAGCATTAGTCCTGTTGTCTCCTCATACTTGGAAGACCTACTGAGATTTCTTGAAAGTTTTGTCTTTTTTTGTGTTAATAATCAAAGGGAAGTAGACTAGAATAAAACCTGTGTTGCTGTAAATCTCTCCAACCCAAATATATCCCGGCAAGCAACATTACAATATGATTACATGCAGTGCACCTATATTGGGGAGATATACCACTACATTACCATCTTTCTGAGCTTGTGAGAACCTTTCGAACTTGCAGTTTTTCCAGACCATGTGCTTCTGCTCCACTTTTCTCCTTCCTCCTGTGTGTCCTCTCGCTCTTCCATTTTTGCCTTCACCCCCCAACCCCTTCTGCTCCACCTTCCCTTTTACCAGCCTGGTCATCAGCTCTCCTTTATTTTACAAATTAAAATGGGAATCAGGTTTACAGGAAATCACCTGAGTGCTGACTCATTCCTCTTTCACAAACACTCCCAGGAGAACAGAATTAACATCTTATATAATTAGCCCCAGGGCTTCCACAGGAACCCTGTGATGGGATCATCTCCAGTTTCCTCTCTATTATTCCTGCTAGGAAAAACCAGGGGCAAAACCTTGAGCTTCAGTGAATGTCAACCCTGGTGATGCATGCTGACCTCTGGAGGTGTCTTTCTACTAAAGGCTCACCCCTATACTCTATAGTCTTTGACTCTAAACAGCAGGAATGGGATCAGGCATAGGTGTCTTCCAGGAAGCTCTAATGGTTATTCTTTTTTTTTTAATTAGGTATTTTCCTTGTTTATATTTTCAATGCTATCTTAAAGGTCCCCCATACCCACCCCCCCCCATTCCCCTACCCACCCACTCCCCCTTTTTGGCCCTGGTGTTCCCCTGTACTAGGGCATATAAAGTTTGCAAGTCCAATGGGCCTCTCTTTGCAGTGATGGCCGACTAGGCCATCTTTTGATACATATGCAGCTAAAGACAAGAGCTCCCGTGTACTGATTAGTTCATATTGTTGTTCCACCTATAGGGTTGCAGTTCCATTTAGCTCCTTGGGTAATTTCTCTAGCTCCTCCATTAGGGGCCGTGTGACCCATCCAATAGCTGACTGTGATCATCCACTTCTGTGTTTGCTAGGCCCCGGCATAGTCTCACAAGAGACAGCTATATCTGGGTCCTTTCAGCGAAATCTTGCTAGTGTATGCAATGGTGTCAGTGTTTGGAAGCTGATTATGGGATGGATCCCTGCATATGGCAATCACTAGATGGTCCATCCATTCGTCACAGTTCCAAATTTTGTCTCTGTAACTCCTTCTACAGATGTTTTGTTCCCATTTCTAAGAAAGGGTAAAGTGTCCACACTTTGGTCTTCGTTTTTCTTGAATTTCATGCGGTTGGCAGGTTGTATCTTATATCTTGGGTATCCTAAGTTTCTGGGCTAATATCCACTTATCAGTGAGTACATATTGTGCGAGTTCCTTTGTGATTGGGTTATTTCACTCAGGATGATACCCTCCAGGTCCATCCATTTGCCTAGGAATTTCATAAATTCATTTTTTTAATAGCTGAGTAGTATTCCATTGTGTAAATGTACCACATTTTCTGTATCCATTCCTCTGTTGAGGGGCATCTGGGTTCTTTCCAGCTTCTGGCTATTATAAACAAGGCTGCTATGAACATAGTGGAGCATGTATTCTTCTTACCGGTTGGGACATCTTCTGGATATATGCCCAGGAGAGGTATTGTGGGATCCTCCGGTAGTACTATGTCCAATTTTCTGAGAAACCGCCAGACTGATTTCCAGAGTGGTTGTCTAATGGTTATTCTAATACTAAGGCACTGCCCTAAGCCACAATGTTACCTTCTCCCTCATTAGAGCAGGAGTCTCTAATCCCAAGAAATAGAGATTTGGTACAAACTAGTAAGAGGCCATCAGGACTTTGAGACAGTTGGTCTGGGGAGGAAAAGGGCAAGATTAGAAATTTTGCATCTGAGGCCCCTTCAGGAGGTTTTCATGTTTTTAAAATGCCCTTGCACAAACACCAAAGATGCAAGTCAGATACATTCTACAGGAAACAAACAGATCCCATGTGAGTGGAGGCTGACATCATTTCCCCTGAAATAAACTTCAGCAAATGTTTGAAGAATAGCCATTTGATAAGTCCCATGTTGACTTTCTGGAGCTATCATTACAAAGTACCACTAAGTGGATGCCTTAATCAATACAGGATTTTTATCCTCTATTCTGAAATTCAGGAGTTCAAAACTATGGTGACTTAATTTCTTCTCCTGTTGCTGTGATATAATATCCTTAGACAAGGGCTAGTTTTCTTTGCTGCCCAGGCAATTTGCAGGGCCTGCTCTCCTGAGTGCTTCAGCTTTTGAGGAGCAGAGCCAGGTATAACACTGTCGGGTAGCTTAACCTGATATCTAGTGATGCTATTTGTGCAGGTAGATAACAGCTTGACATCAGTCTTTACATGACTAAACTGTCCCGAGTATGCAGTGTGGACTGAGACACTTCCTTTTCTCTTTCAGATAGATATTCCTAGGCTTGAAAGCATTCTGTCAGCCACTCTCAAGGACCAATCTTGTAGCATCCAAACTGACTATGGAGTCTCAAATGGCCACTTGTCTTGTAGCTGTTGTAGCAGATGAATGAAGTTACAAGCCTGGAATTTAACTCAGGGAGCATGGACATTTACTAGGTTTAATCATAGGACTTGGAGGTCAAAGAGAAGGAAAAATTACCTCATCTCATCCAGACTTGTTGGAGAAAAAAACTGAGGCTCCATGGAGGCTTTTAAAGTCTGCCACCCTCCTCATAGATTCCTCCCAGACTCCATTTATTGCCCTTAATTGAGTAGATATATTCTCAGGAGAAAGTTTTCATAGTTGGGGTATAACCCAGAATATAAATACGAATACATAGATCATTAAATTCTGTGTCTGTGGTGACTAGCTGATGAGATGGCTCAGTGGAAAAGGTAATTTGACCAAGCATAGAGACCCGAGTTCCTTCCCTTTGACCCACATCATAGGCAAGAAAAAACTCCATCAGTTGTCCTCTGACTTTCATGTAGGTGGGGGTGCCAGGTCTTAACAGCTCAAGTTTCCCACTGCTCACTTACACTGAGAACTCTCCATTAGATACACACATGTAAATATATGACTCTGTGCACCATTTGGGAGGTTCAGTAATTTTTTATTTTCACTTTTGTTGCCCAGAAGCTAGAGAAACCAAGGAGGCCAGCATCGGATCATCACCTAAAACACAGCTTAGGGATTATGGATATAGGGAACTTGTGACTGAGGTGTGAACATCATGTGTTCCAAACTGCTCTAAATGGTTTTCAATACATACATGGCCAACTGTAGTAGATGCTGTTATTTCATTGCTGTTTCTTTGTTGCTATAGTTTTCTTTTACTGTCTACCTCTGATTACATCAAAGAGATACAAAAACTGTGAAGAAATTTGCACTAATCCCTGTGGCCTGTTGAAACCTTATTAACTGTCAGAGTCTGCTTTAGTGAGGATGCTGGCCTGGATGACGTACAGCTGCTTCAGGTCACCTGTACTGCCATATGCTAATATCTTCCTCTGACAAAATAGCAGTTATCAGTGACACAGAGTGAAATGATTTACAGTGCTAGCACTCCTAGGTTTAAGCAGACACCAGTTGCAAAGTACGAAGGACCCTAAGACGGAGGCATATGCATAGGCTGACACAGTAGGCTTTGAAACAATTAAATTGACCTGGGAGTTGACAGTGGACTGTGAGGTGCAGGCAGAGGCCTAGTGCAGAGTGTCTGACAGTTTTCCAGGTAGAAGGTATTCCCACCACTAGAAGGTCTTTGGATCTGTGCTCTAGGCAGCATAAGGAGAGTAATGAAAGTCACTGTCTTGTGAAATTGCTGCTGAGACAATTGCTTCCTCTTCTCAATATACACAGTGGAGTTGGCTCAAGGTCAAGAAGAAACAGCCATAGCTGTAGTTCATTCCTCTGTAGAACATTCTCCTTCTCTTTTCAGCCCACATGGATTAATCATGTACCACCTTGTTCTCTTCACACTCATATGACAGGGATATGGTCCTACTTTCCTGTTATGTGTACCAGAAGATCACTTTAAAATGGCCCAGGTGGCATATCAAGTTGCATCAGGAATAAGTGCATTCTCTCTCACTGAGCCCAGACAGGGCAGCCCAGCTAGGGAAAAGAGATCTAAAGGCAGGTAATGAAAGGAAATAAAACTTGAGACCTGTGGTTCATGTAATTTATGTCAAATAGCCCAAAGAGTTGTTTGTGAATCTTTGAAACCTGAGGCTGAGAACATAGCAGAACAGGCCAGGTCATGCCAGTCATTACATGTCCTGACTGGCCTAGTGCCTCCCTATCTCCCGCCCTTCAGACAGTCTGTTGATGTTTAAATGGACCAATCATGTAAAACCACGCCAATTCCTCCCCCAGCCCCACCCCTTTTCTATAAAAGTCCCTAGCTTCCAAGCCTCGGGGTGGAAAACACTGTGTCCTGTGTGAGATACGTTTCGAACCGGAGCTCCGCCATTATGGCTCCACCATGTGGTCGAAACCTCTGTCTCCTGCGGGACATACGTGTCGGCCCGGAGCTCCATCATTAAACTACCTCATGCATTTACATCATGATAGTCGTCTGTTCGTGATTCTTGGGTGCGCACCTAACGGAAATTGAGTGGGGGTTTCCCCACTAGGTTCTTTCAGTAACAGAGTCTAAATCCGAGGCAGCACCCACTCCAATTGTTAGTCACCCACATGAAGACCAAGATGTACATCTGTTTCATTTATTGTTCAAGCCCCTACATGGTGTTGGCTCATTGTTCTGTCTCTGTGAACCCCAAGAACCCAGATTAGTTGACTGTGGCTCCTCTTGTGGCTTCCTAACCCTTCTGGCTACTACAACCCTTCCACCAACACTTCCACAAGACTCTCTGACCACAGCCTAATGTTTGGCAGTGGTTATCTGTATTTTTACATTTAAAGGGTGATAGAGAGAGCATGAAATTAGAGGGACTGCCCACTACAGGTCACAATGGAAACCTCTCAGCAGCCTGCAGCAGCTCCTTGTAAAAAGGATGGTGTCTGTGGTCTTGAGAAGCAGGAGACACATTCCTCCTGGGTTCCTGCCATTTGAAATTAGGGATTTCCTGATGTAGGCTGTGATAGAAACATCTCAATATCCTGTGGAAGCTCTGCATACTAAAACGTAATTCTCCTTTGTCTTAATCTTAGCCCTGAACAATCACTGCATAGAATTCATTGTGCATGACAGCTTTTCAGCTGGCCTTGATATGTATAATTATTCTATTATATCTTAATTTCCTATTTCTTTCTTCTTCTGCTCAGGTGTAGTCTGTGAACCTCGATGTTTCTTGATATAATGATTCTTAAACTACGAAAAATTGAGATATAAGGGCTCAGTACAGCACAGTTTAAAATGTTACAAGTGTATGCTGTGTGTTCTCATCTTGGAAACAATGTAATGATAATTGTGTAATGGTAGATCCAGATTAATGCATAACTTTCAAAGAAAGTTTGAAGAAATTATTAGAAAATGAAAGAGAGATAACATCGGGAACCGAGAAATGTAAAAGTGAGTGATGTTCTAAAATTAGTTTCACACAACAATTGAGAGTAGTCCTGAATAGTAAAGTATAGAATATGTCATACTGTATTCCAGTCAAACTAAGTCAAAACGATGGGACTCTTACAAGGGTTATTGTGTGCAATGTAAAGAATCAGAAAGCTAGCAGAAGTACTGAGTTAAGGGTTAAGCACCTCTGACCCATTCAGTGCTTTGGTAGAGGCTTTCCCAGCAGAGCCCTACCCTGCAAAGCAGGGGTTGGATCTCCAGTAGACACCAGCTACTCAAATGGATACCATGTTTCCCATTGTAAAGAAATGGAAGAGTCCATTCAGCCACCATCTGGGAAGGCTCTATCTCATTTTCAGAGCCACTTCAATTGTAGGATTTTAACTTAGCACCAGCTCCATTGTCTTATGCCAGTATTCTCTGCATTGTCCACTTTCCTGTGGTAGTGTCAGTGATGAGCTCTGCACTATGATTTGTTCCTGTTACCTGGTGTTGCTGCTCCCAAAACCTGCTTCTCTGATCCAAAGAGAAACTTCAAATCACATTCTTAACTGCTTTGGCTCTGAAAGGAAATGGGTGCTTCTACTTTTTTACAACAAAGTAAAAATACCTCAAGAAACACTTTCTATAGGTATGATTCATTCCACTAATATAGCACACAAAGAAGGACAAAAGTCCATATTAGGGGATGGAGAAATAGCTCTTCATTTGAGAATATTTTTCTCAAAGACCCACATGGCATCTAATAGTCCTCTGTCATTTTAGTTCCAGCTGAAACCCAATAACTTCTTCTGGCCTTTGGGAAATGGCATGCAAGTGTTGCACAGACCTACAGAAGGCAAATCATGCATAAATATAAAATAAATCCAAATAAAAAACAGAATCACCACTGGGTGGGGGGGAAACGAGGGAGAAAACTCATAGAGCATATGGGCCTGGATTTTGTCTCTGCTTTTAAAAACATCTGAATACTGAATAGTGAACTACACACTGTGCTTGTGTTAAAAACCCAAAATGGAACCAAATGTATTGTCAAGCACAAAATTCACTCTCATAATAAAGAAAAACAACACAATAACAAAAATAATACATCCCTATCTCAAAAGGTCCTAAAATTGAATATATGTAGTAGTATTTACCACTGATAGAACATTTGAAGGAAAGCAGAAACATACATGTCTGTGTTTTCTAGAGCTTTTAAATTCTTTTAGAATATGTTTTTATTTCCTGAAAGACATTTCAGAAATACTGATATATTTCCCATTAATTTGTTCAACACTGTCATTCACAGTATTTTAGCAGCAACTAAATATTTGACATGCAAGTATACAGCATGGATAATTTTTCCATCGTGAAGTTGGAATCCACAGAGTTGGACACACTAGACACACTGAATGTACAATCTATTACTTTTGTAGCTCAGTCTGGCTGGGAAGTCATTATGGAACCCAAGCCCCTTACAGAGATCCATCTTTGTCTGATAGGTGTGGGATTTCAATAGGGTGATACCACACCTGAATAAAGAAGTTTCTTAAGAGTGAAGAGTTAGAGATCACCGTTTTATTCACAAGAATACATCCAATTTACTCAATAGTAACTAAAAGTGGGCAGTCAATATGTACAGTGTATAGTCTTATCAAAATATTAAATCAATTACAAAACCAAACAACACCAAAGAAACAAACAAGGAAAAAAACTTCTAATGAAACTAAAGAAAACCAAAGAACAAAAGTAATCAAAGCTCAAACCAAAATCTAAAAACAAGAATTGTGCTAAAGAGCCTTCTTTGGCTGTCATTTAGCAGCACAAACTTACAGCCCATGGCTGTCCTTGGCAACACAGTAGAAAATAAGTTACTTCTGGTAACAATCTTTACAAGAGGAATGTAAGTAGGTCTCCTTTTTTGGAGTATGGTTTTGAAGAATATGGACACCCAAGACTAAGCAGAAAACATGTTACAGAATTTAGCTCAAAGTCTTTGTGATTTTGTAGAATCATTTTCTAATTTTCCTTGATGACCTATCAGGACAAGAAAAATTTACACTCTCAGAATCTTCCTGTTTTCCCAGCGGCTCTTGGTGTGTCTCAGCACATGTCTGAATCCCTCTACATGCTCACTCTTGCTGAGCCAGAGCCCAGATGAAATTAAGGGCTATTCATTGCAAGGAAACAAAAGTAAAGGAAGAAAATGCAGCAGATGATAGCCATGATTACTAGGGATGAGATGAAGTATTTGCTTTGCACACGCAGAGATCCTCCTATAGAATTTATTTTCAAAGGAGACCTTGTGCTGGTCTGTTCCATGTTCCAGTTTCTACTGGAGTATTTCACACCTGGGGCAGGAAGGAACAACGGTCCGGTTAGTGTTTTTCAATTCAGCTCTACGTCCCACACTAGATCTATTCAGCTGGATAATCTATTATTATGACCTATCACATGCTGAGGTCGTTACCTGCATCCCCAAGTGTCATAGAGCACTTGGGCTTGTAATTATTTCTCAGCTTTTAAAAATGTAAATGAGCTAAATACCTAATAAAAAATGGAAAAAAAAAAAAAACAAAAAAAAAAATGGCTAGAAACTGAGCTGTGAACTACACACCGTACTGGAGTGTAAAAGAAAAACACTATATTATGCCAATAGTCCAGGTATAATATATTAAATAATAACATTGTAACAATGTCTGAATCTGAGTTCAAGAGAGATGTGAACAACCTAGAAAACCATGTGGATGCCTTGTGGAGAACCTGCCTAGAATTCAAGTGAAGGCTATGATTATTTCTCTAGTGCAGGATCCGGACAGGGTTCCACAAATCAATTCCTATATCTGGAAATAACCAGAGAAAACATATCACACGAAATCCACAGGCACTGCATGGGTACTAAAATCAGAAAGAATGTGCTAACTGAAAATATTCCCATGGCTAGGAACTGAATTTTAAAAGTGATGGCCATGAAGGAATATAACAACACACCTGTATATCTAAGCCTGTTGTAGAGCACTCTGTCAAATATACAAATTATTTGTATTCACATAACACTAGCACCTTATACTTCAGCAAACTGTTTAGATTCCCCAGTTAATGCTATTATAAAAATCTCCCAGGATATTTTGTAGACATAAAAAACAAATCTTAAATGGGATAGGTACATAGTGGGCAAAGCATATAGACAGCTCAGTCAGTGATATGCTTTCCCCTCATGAACCGGGGTTCTTGGTACATTATTCAATCTGTCTTAGCAAGTTCCAAAGGATGTGTAGAGTAGGCTTCTCTGCCAGCAAAGGATCACGTGTTGGTGGTGGACTAGCCTCTCCTTCACTGTTTCAGTCTTGTCCCAAAGTAAACAGTTCCTTCCATTAGAGGTTCCCTTTATCATTGCCTGACCTATTTGGTATCCAAAGGTATGATCCCAGAAACATAGGAAGTCATTATAAATAGGATCCAATGGAACAATGTTCTTCAAATAATATAACTGTGTCAGGGATATTTGGAGTAATATGAGGCTAACTAGTTGAAGGTCAAATACTTGCATGGATTATCTCACACTGAGCAATAGTTCATGAAAGGGCTGCATCACATAGTACATTTTCACTCTTTAGCTGATGGACATCAGGATATCATCTTCTTCTGGACTACTCTGAGGACCATTACAGACCTCATGTGCCCTAGAGACTCTGTGTATATCTACTCCTTGTTTTGGAATCTCTGGGTCAAGGGGAAATTCTTTTCTACTTTCTGAACCTTGCTTCTCAAACACCTACCTGATTTTATACTACCAGACCTGTCTGAAGTTCCTCAATTCTCCCAACCCCCATTTAGGCTCATTCTAACTCTGATAAAATGATTTTGAATAACGGCAATTGCAGAATGCTACACAGATAAAATAGTGTGAGTTCTTTAGATTATTATGACCCTCAAGGGGCTCCTGAAACGTCCTGTTTTGCAGCACAGCTATGGGAATTCTGCTGGATGCAGGTACAGCTACAAGCAACACAATCTCTCAATGATTAGAATCCAAACCAAATTATAAGGCAAAGTTTTACTGAGTAGAGGAAGCTGGAAAGGCAATGGTAGCCAGCAATGTGGAAAGAATCTGGAATGCTGAGAAGACACAGTGAGCCACCTGACATTACAGTGGGACTTCATAATTCTTCCAGAGCAGAAAAGGGACATAACAGGATTTTATATACTAACCTCCTCCTCAACTCTATGTTCCATATTCCGATGATTTTCTCCAAAAGATTTCAATGTGGTTCAGTAATATGGCCCCTACCAGTAGAAAGTCTGACTTTATATGAGCTTTGGTGTCCTTTTTTTTCCCCCCTTGGGAGCTAGGTAGAGTTGCATACTAAATGGACTGCTGTATTTGATTTTTCATGGGTGCAATCTGAAATCTCAGGGGCTTTACTCATCATGCTTGGTCGGTAGAGACTGACACAGTTGCATGTCTACACAAACAGACACAGAAAAACATATACACACACAAACAAAGTTGTATATTCAAGCATCTATACCACAAACACTTACAAGGGCATTTTGCATTACACAAACACACAAAATTAGAATAAACACACCTAGTCACAGCTGGTACACACACACACACACACACACACACACACACACACACACACACCACATAACACACAAAGACTGACACAAAAACACATACATCAATGAAATTCTTGCTCTTATCTAGCATATTTTTGTTGTATGAGCATGTAGTAGGACCTACGATGTGTACAAGGCTTTTATACTCAAGGGGGCTTTGCAGCCCTGACCTGTACTTATCTCCTCTTCAGGAACTTTTTCTATGCAAATACTTGCTGGTCCTATAAGGACATTACAAGTTCTACACAGATACCCTTGACAACAGAGCACTAAATTGCCAAGAAAGAGATTTCTACCTATAGCCTCCAGTAAGCCACATTTTGACTCATCACAGTCCCCTCACTAAACCTACACTGAGTCCTTTTTAGCATCCGACGAAGACTGTGACTTTTGATCATTACTCAGGAACTTTTCAACACATTACATATTATGTGATATTAAATCATCCTCAATATCAGTCAGGAGAAATCTAGTTAAATGACCTGCTGTGACATTTCTGAAATGCAGCACTCTGCACAACTCTGAGTGAGAATTTATCCTGAAACAAACACTTGTCCAAAAATATGTTTAGCAAAACAATGTCAGCAGAGTCATGCACTATAGGCTTCTATGTATGCTCATGGTTAAGCCAATAAGACAAGCCAGAATCTCCCAGGCAACAACTCTAAGCAGGAAAAATTAAGAAATCTAATACTTATTTTAAAAATAGTAGTATTGTTTAATGATTTGTTGGTAGTGGGTAGGAGATGAAAAGTCTACTGGACATCAAATAACAGGAAGTATCAGGTTTTTTGAGAGACCTAGGCCCAAAGAAATAAGTTAAGAATGACTACACAAAATCAGATGCCCTTAACTGGCCTTACAAAATACACACAAAGGTACAAATTGGCATAAGCACCCATAAACACACATACACAAGCACACACACATAAAAACAAGGGAGCAAAAAACAATGAAGAATCTGTCATGCTAGAGGAACAAATATTTTAGACTATGCAGAGCAGATGTTTAAACTGCGAATTTCAACTCTAGTATTCTCACTAGAGAAATAGAAATCCCTAAAGAACATTCTTCTTGGTAAGAATGAAGGGTATATATGGAGAAATTATTTCATGAATCCTCAAAACTCTCACACCAACTGAGATTGTGAGAAGCCTTTCCTACATCCCTGCTCATTCAGTGAGCTCGAGACCACAAGGCCCAGGAATGAAAACTCCAACAGCACTCAAAGAAAATAGGACTGACAAGCTGCTACTCAGGCTCACTCAGTGTGAATCAAGATCTACAGGGGAAAGGGTTGGGGTGGGGGACAAAAACTTCCAAAAGGCAACAGTGAAATCCACTTATTTGTCAGTTACACTAAGCTATCATCCCTGCAATCGATGTCCTTCCTGGAATCCTACCTGATCCCCATAAAGCAAATGAGCTTCAGGACTTTACTTCTTTCTTCAAAACTCTCCACTGATCTAAAGAAGGGCTCCAGCACAGCACCCTTCAAACTTAATATCATGTAGAGTTGTGATGTGTAATCAACTAATCTCCCCTAGTGAACTGCAGATTGTAGCAGGGCAGAAAAATTTGCTTGCTAAGCATATAGTTTCTTGAAAAAGGCTACCTCCAGAGAAAGCCTTGTAGATGATAACCTAAATAAACACTTGGAGGAGATACAGGTGAGTACCTGGATAAGTTGGTGGACTGTTACATTGGATTGTCTATGTATATGGTTAGCCATTAGGCCAATCTGCCTCTGATACACATCATCCTACCTGCTACTGCTTAGGATTTGGGATGTATGTTCTTGCTGGTCGCATCACAGAACCTCATTTCTTCACCATAGGATGTTTCCTGGTCAGCCTGCTCTACCAGCAGCTTTCTGTTCTCATTCAGCAACATCCTTACTTTTTCCTTCAATTGATTGCATTCTTTCAGGAGGTAGGTGTGCGTGAAGCTGAACCACAAACAAACAAACAAAAAAAGGTGATTCCCAGCAAGCTTCCATTTGCCTGCCACTCCTCCAAGAACTATGATGCCTGCAAGAACCCTGATACCCAGACAGCCCTAGACTAGAAACCGCAGTATACCCATCAGTCCAAAATAGAGGCAGGTCAAATCCAGGGACCAGCCACATGTCACAAGAATCAAAGGACTTCTGAAAACCCTGACACTAAGAGTGTCCCATGTACATCACAGAGGAGGAAATGTACCTCATGGTTGCTTATATGTCTGTGGTACCAGAAAACCATCAGTAGGAAGAGTGCAAATCCCCTCTGAGGGAGGAGAGGAGACCTAAAAGGTATGAACTCTTTTGATTTTTTCATGGATCCTAGATCTTTTATTCTGCTGTCAGAACCCTAGAGGTCAGGATTGCTTGAGATTCCCAGCATGGTGGAAATTGTTTCCATAGAGAGGATCCTGAATTTGGAAGAATAAAAACTGATGGTCTTGGACAATCTTCACACTTAGGAAAACTGAGTCCAAGAAGTACAAATCCAAGACCCTTTCCTCAAGGGAGGGCTCCTATTAAGAAACAGATATTATAGAACTAGAGCTCTTACTTTTGTTCAAAGTCTTAGAAGGTCACAAGCATTCCCTGCCTAGTGCAGGGTCTCAGCTGTGTCTGGGACTCACCTGTAGGAATCCTTATCTTCTATGAATTCCTTGTACTTCTCAATGGTATCACTTATTGACTGCGTCATTTTTTCCATATCCAACATTGTCTTCTCATGTTGTGATTTAATGATGGTGAATTCAGTGTTCATCCTGTGGTAGAGCATGGCCCAAAGAAAAAATCATCCTCTGAACTAAGCAATCAAGTATCATGTGCAAAAAGGCTGCATCTGGACTACCCAAGCCAATTGTATGCCACATCCTTGCTCCTTTAAAGTGGGTCCTATTGGTGCTGATTAAATATCTTGGGCAGAAGACAGCAGAGCCAGGGGACCAAATGGAGATGGCTGACATTCAAGAGCTTCTTATGTGAGCCTGAAGGAATATACTAGTTCTGTGAGATGTTTCTACTAGACTGTCCCCCAGGCTTTGGTCCTTAGATATAAGGCTTTTTTCTCCTCTTTGTTTTAAGGAAGGGATAATCCTTCCATCCTATTGCTACATGAATTCTCAGAGGACATAACTAGTATTTACAAAGAAAAAGGCTTTATAACACCTCCTACCCCAGGAGATTCCTATGTGATACCAAGGTAAACACAGGGAACAAAGTACCCTGATGATTAACTTGGGCCTCTAAGGACTCAACACTATCATGCCCTACAAACTGTGTATCAAACAAATCCTCAGACCCCATCAAAGGTCTCAGAAACTTAGATCCTGAACAAAACACACACAACTAATTTCACACACACACACACAATTAAAATTCCAAATGAATCCAGGTAGGTTCCAGAGTACAATGAATAAAACAAGAGTAAAGCAGTAATGGCCTGCAGACATTGCACTTTTACACAGTAAGGCAGCAGTTGTGACCAGGTCCTTCCAGCTGTTGACAGAACCAATCAGACTCCAAGCCCCACAAGGGCAAATACAAAAGAGGATGACCATAGAACACACAGTACTTATCTCATCCAACAATTAAACAACTGTCAAGACTTCTTATAATGAATGTGAGAGATGACACACTCCATTATGAGAGAAAATGTGGGTTTACAGAGAGGACACAATACAGTCAACAGAATACAGGGCATAATTTTACCTGTAGTTCAAATCAGTATTCATGTCAAACAAAATTGATTTCTCCATGTCCTAAGACACAAGCATACAATGTCTTGAGTGAAAGGAATTTACCATTAAGTTTTATGTGGTAACCAGCTCCACAGCAATAAACTATTCTGGTGGTATGGAAAAAATATGTTTAAATATATAAATATTGACTCAAAAGAAGGATAACATATGCCTAGCACTGCACTTTTTAGTAGACTGTTCTGTGTGGCATATAACCTGTACTCTGTTATAGAGTAACAACATTGAAGTACACACACACAGACACACACACACACATACATAGACACATACACATGTGTGTGTGTGTATATATATATGTATATATATATATATACATATATATACATACATATATATAAATGTATAATTAATTTTAAATATTATTTATACATTATATTATAAATATATTTTAAGCATATAATTCATATTATATTACATAAATATTTATTTCATTATATGATGATTATAAATATATAAAAATTTATGTTTAATACATATAAATATGCATAAATATGTTACCATTTACATACACCTGAGTGTGAAGCCATCTACTATAGTATGGTTCTATATTGAAGTAGAGGTACAGAATATAATCTGAGGGTTCACAGGCTTCTTGGTTAGGTAAGACTGTTGATCACTTTTTCACAGCAGATTTCATACTATGTAGTCTGCAGGGTTTTGATAGTTCATTAACATGAATATTATATAAAAAAGAAAGCTAAGTAAAAGACACCAGACTCTAAAGATTACATAGAGCATGACATTAAGTAGGGCATGCACATAGTTATGTTAAAATATTTATGTAAAAACCCTCTCCAATCTCTGACACAATTAGATATGATTCACTAATCAGTATAGTATGAGAACTCCCAGATCTCAGCTACTTCAGGCATCTCTAGAAAACGCCTCAAAATAGATGCCTTATTTTCATCTCTCCAATTCTACATAATTCCCCCTTCATCTGCATTTTCTTTTCCACATTTAAAAAGCTAACACACTATTATATTTCACTGATGTATGCTTAGAGTATAATACTACTTCCCTTATAGCTATTGGTCATTGCTAATATGTATTGGTGTTGTTAAATTTTTTTCTGTAGAATAAGATTCAGGACATGAACCAAATCCTTGCTCCAGTTTTTGTTTTCCTGCAATAACAAGCTGGGCTGCAATTCTCACATAAAATCTTTCAGAACACCTGGCCAACATAACCACACTTTGGTCATTAGTGGTGACATTTTCCATTCTGTCCAGGTCAGTCATCACAACATAGAAACTGTCTGGACGTGTATTAACCTCTCTTGGATAGTTTCAGTACTGCAAGGGGATCTATCACACTTTATCTAGATGTGTTGTGTATTGTCTAGTGTCTTATTCTGGAGTCTGGGTATTTCATGTGTATTTGCATGGGGATCCAAAGGATCTCTTCTGGATACATTTGTCATTGGAAGGTGATTGATAGCCACCTTTTAATATTTTGAGTACCAAAAGGCAATCTATCCCACACTCTGGAAAAGGCACTTTGACTTCAGGTAAATTTGGGTGAGGTATTGAGCAGGAAGATAAGAGCTGTACTGTCGACATCAGAAGTCCCTTCCTTAGATGTTGTGTTGTAACCTGGAGAGCCCTGGCATTTTCTGTGATGTTACTAATGTTGTGGTGACTCCAACTGCTCTTGGAGCATTCATTAACTACCTTTATAGTTCCCCCTTAGACATGTTGACAAAACTGAGCAGGCCTCTTGGAGGAGAGAACAATGAAAATACAGAGACCAGAAAGAGGCAGCCATAAGATGGCCTTCGGTCTTAGTGTTAAAGAGCAAGAATTAATGGTCCTGGGGGAAGTCACTGTGAATCCTGGGCATGAAAGAGGGAGCTTCCTAGAGAAGGTGGGCTTGAGCTTGGACTTCCAGTAATGGGAATTGGAGCTTGGAGCTTCTGGGAAGCAGTTTGTTTGATAGAGAGCAGGAATTATCAAGGCTGCAGCTGCTCTGCAAGAGCTCCTTAATTTCATTCTGACTGTCAGAAGAGGGCATCAGGATGCAGCCTCCTCCTCCTTGCTCCTAGGGCTACCACACCAGCTGACTTTGATCTTAAGATGCTCTCTGGATGACTTTGTTACTGGATGGCAATCTGTCTTATCCCATCTTCTGGATACTTTGGGTACTGAGGATCTAGCACCCTCTTCTGGATATATTTGATATTACATGGAGGACTTTCATCCTTTTCTGCCTGCTTTGAGTATAGGAAATAAATCTGACCCATTCTTCTAGTCACTGAAGCTACTCCATGACACAGGCCTCACGGATCATGTGAATTCAGGCTATGTCCTGGACTACCCTCATGCAGTGGCTGCCACATTCTGCCTCCTATATACTGAGACCTTCTGGTGCTTATTAAACTAAGTATCCTGATGCCAGGACAACACAGGTTGGGGTTCCTTAGTAAGGGATCAAGGGCTTCAAGACCTCCCTCATGGGCCTGGAAGGAAACCCTTCTAAAAAGTTCCCAGGAAGTCTGTGCCACAGGGTCTGGCCCATGTCAACCCTGTTACCACTTTTTTAAAAAATATATCTTCAGAACACAGATTCTCAGTTGTAGGTTCTTATTGCTACACAGCTACCCAGAGCAAAAAAAAAAAAAAAAAAAAAAAAAAAAAAAAGAAAAGGAAAAAAAAAACAGTATTTGTTGGGAGGAGACTCAATATCAGGATGGCTATATATAATCCTCATGGGATTTCAATGTGCCACCGAGGTGAACATATAGACAAAGAGCAGTGCTGACTAAGGTGGGGTTCCCTGTGCATGGACACAGCATCACCTTGCAACAGGCCCCACTGTAGACTCCAGATTCCAAGGATGCATAGACCCATGGGGGACACAAGCACATACACACACACAGACATACACACACACACAAACACACACACAGGCACACACACACAATTGGTCCTCTATGAGGAGTCCATGTCTGTAGGCTTTTGCTACAATTCATCCTTGCTGTATTGCTTTAAGTTCCATGGATGTCTGATAGTAAAAATCAAGAAAATATACCCCTGGACATATTTCAAGTTCTGAGACATTTACTACTTTCATCTTAGACACAGGCAATCACAGCTTGGTGGTGCTAAGCACTAGGGAATCCAGGACTTACTTGCATCACATCAGATACTAGCTGCTATTGCCCTTCAAGCACAGCATGGCTGGCTAGCTTATGCCATCCAGAGCCAGGAGGACTGCAGTATGTGCTGAGGTACCTGATTAGCCACAGGGGTTGGGAACGATATCCTATCTTGAGAACAGCTGCCCTGATTTTAGGCCAAGAAGTGGGAGGGAGTGGGTAGGGGAGCAGGGTGGCGGGGTGGGGGAAGGGTATAGGGAACTTTAGGGATAACATTTTAAGTGTAAATGAAGAAAATATCTAATAAAATAAAATAAAGAAGAGGAAACTTCTCAAGGAGTAGCTAAAAAGCTCTTGAAGGTACTGGACCAACAGTTTTACCAGTCCCTTTGAATTGTGTCAAACCATAGCAAAGAATTCATAGCCAAACCTTGTCAATAAACAGTGAATGATTTATGAATAGATGGGAAACTTCATGGTGCATGCAGAATTCAGAGTTCTGGTCTCAGGAAGTAAAGAATTTTTCTTGAATGGAAACACTACAAAACTCTCAGTAGAGTTCAGGAAAAGGTGGATGGGCCTCATTCTTACTTTGGGCCTATTGTACCCAAATACAGGGAGGGATTCATCCCTATACTATTTGATTGGAATGCCTGCTGCATTGCTTTCCAGGCTCAGAGATAATCAGCTACCCAAAATATAACTATTACTTTTTCATTACCCGTTTTCTCCAGTTCTCCATAAAGGTTATTCATCTGACTACCTGAGAGACAGAGTGGGCTTCTGACTACCCCACCATCCCCCCAGACACCTTGGACCAATGTCATAGTGATATTGCATAGCTCAAGATGGTAGACAAAGACAACACAATCAATTTGGAAAGGCTTTACATGATTTTTCCACTATTTTACTGGAGAGTTTAGGTAGCATTTTAGCATGCATTCAGCACACGGAGGTCAAGAAGGCAGAAGGAACAGATGTCAATGCCAAAGAGAGCCCCTCCTGAAATTATGGATCCATTAAAATTGAGGTTTCACTGGACCCGAGGCCTGTTCATCCTCTATCCATCCAATTGAGTCTTAGGTATCTTATGAATACAGGATCATATTCCAATCTTCAACAGACTCAGGCCTAGAACTGGGAACTCAAAAAGGTAGAAACTGGAGAAGTGAGAGCTAATGGGACTACGAAGAAGCAATCCAATGTCCCTGTTGGCCTTTGTTCACAGATGCCTATTTTGTCTGGTTGTTTTGGAGAAAGAGAGATTGTGGGATTTTAGCTTTTGAAGAAGGGATATAAACTTTACAATTTGATGTTGCCCCTGTCCCTGACTTCTTCTATTGCCAAGTACAAGGGAGATTTCATTGCAAAGAAATGGGGTTGTAAATCAGAGATTTCATGAAAACCCATGGCTCACTTTATTGAAACAATGTCTCCTCTCAAGGCAGTTGCACACTAACACATATACTCCAACTTGTGTAAAGGTAAAGGTACAGAATTAGGTTTCTGTCCTCTGGGAAACAGAGACACCTGGGTAAATCGACTGTTTATTACATGAAGGGACCCCAGTAGTACATTTATATTGGAGAAGAATCTCCCTCATATAAGGATCCTAATGAAGATGAGCTAGCCATGCCATGGCACTAACAAACTCTCCCCATTCAAAGCACTGGACTTGTAGTGAACCAGAGAGAAATCTCTAGCTTTGGAAGGAGAAGTTGCCAAGAGGTATCTCCAGGGGCAAAAGAGAGACTCCAGGAAAGGGCACCTCAGAAACTGGTCAGATGGGGCAAGCTGGTAAGCCGGTAGGCCATGGAAGTTCCAGGTGACATCATCAGTAGCCACTTCCCTGGACAATGTCTTGTATCCAAGAGAACCCTAGAATCTTCTGTGATGTTGCCAGTGTTGTGGTAACCAGCGCAGCTTGTGGGGAATTCCTTCAGATCCTCATGGGTTCCCAAGCAGGCATGTTGTCCATGCTCCTCAGGGTATTTCAGAGAGAGAATAGAATACACACAGACACCAGACCAAGGCAGAAGGAGGCCAGCCGCCCATCATGGTGGGAAAGGGCAAGAAACAACTGGTCGTGGATAAGGCACAGTGAGTCCTGGGCAAGGTTTGGGGAGCTCCCTGGGGGATGTGGGCTTCAGCTGGTCCTTCCAGGAATAGGGATTGTGATCTGGATCCTTCAGATTCCTCAATGGTAGAACCAGAGTCAAGAGTGTCTGTGTCTGATGATTAGTTTTACAGACAGCCTGGTATTGACAAGATTGCAGGGGCTTTGCTGAGAGATCTTAATTTCCCCCTGAATGGCAAATTATGCAAAGACCAAGCTCTGTGAGAATAGAAGTGTTGTTCTCAGGATAGAGTGTTCATGTACTTCATCTTTTTTCTTTAAAGATCTATTTATTTATTATATGTAAGTACACTGTAGCTGTCTTCAGACACTCCAGAAGAGGGAGTCAGATCTTCTTTCAGATGGTTGTGAGCCACCATGTGGTTGCTGGGATTTGAACTCCGGACCTTCGGAAGAACAGTCGGGTGCTCTTACCCACTGAGCCATCTCACCAGCCCCATGTCCTTCATCTTAATATAGTTTCCTCTAGGTTACATGAGCATGTGATGCCAAGAACAGAGAGGGCCATTCCCCTGCCTATGAATCAAGGTCTCAGACAGTTTGGTATTGAACGCACATGATGTGGACTGATACACAGTCTGGGTTCCTGTAGCAGTGTACGAGCTCTCATCATGGATTTGAAGAAGACTAGAAAAGTGTTGGCTAGTATGCTTAGAGGTACGGCTTTGGTTGTCAGATATGAGCCGACAATGCCCTCCATTTATTCTTGCCTGGCCCAGCTTATGCATTTCAGGGCTAGGGCGATTACAATAGGAAGTCGGGCATATGTTTAGCGATGGTGGTTGCGAACAGGGACCTAGCTGAGGAGCCCAGCTTGAAGACAGCTATGATGCACTATCAGGGATTCTCAGTGTCTCTAGATTTTCCTCTTCCTCAGGCTTCTGTGTGGGACAAAGCATGGTTTCCCTTTCCCTGCCCTATTATCTCTACAAGGTTACTAGTGTTTTTTAACCTACAGGGTCTGCTGGGGAGGCATCACCCCAAGCCCCCACCATCAATGAGCAGGAGAAGAGACACGAGAGGTTGGAGAAGCTCAAAAGAGAGCTCCAGAACATAAAAAATGCCAGAGACGAACTTCAGGGAATCCTGGCCAACTACACTAACAAGGACTTAAATGACAGGTAGTCATTATGCCCAGTTCTTTGCTGACAATCTTGGGCCATCCCTGTTAAGCCCAGATTCCCTCATACCACAGGTGGCTACAACTCCAGGCTGTCTACATACGCAAATCAATTTTGCTGATTGGAATTTCGATGCAGAACTTCAAGTTCAGATAGGAGTGAGATGGGGTCACAGGCACTTTTGATTCCTCCAAAAGTAATTCAGAGCCTGTGGCATGAACCACAGTCTGGGGATGAAGGTAGTAATGTGTGAGCTCCCCTCCTGCCATTTAAGAAGCTTACACAGGTGTTGGTTGGTGGGAGTTGCTAGGTAATGTTTGTTTATAGCCAATCCTTTCCATAATTGACCAAGTGGTAATGTGGGTCCAATTGGTCCTGTCAACAGCTGGAGGGGCCTGTCACACATTCTGCCTTTCAGTATGACTGGATTGGCTGCAGTTCATAATTGCTTTTCTCAAATTTTGTTCATAATACTCTCAGATAAACCGAAATCAATTTATTTATTTAGCATTCTGATTGACTGTGTGTGTCTGTGTGTATGTGTGTGTGTGTGTGTGTGTGTGTGTGTCTGTGTCTGTGTCTGTGTCTCTGTGTGTGTTTGTGTGTGTGTGTAAAAGAGAGAGCTACACAGAGATAGAGAATGAGAGAGATTCTGGGTGCATGTGAGCTTGTGTGTGCATTTGTGGATGTGTGTGTTCCTGTGTGTGTGTTCCTGTGTGTGCAGCTTAAGATCTAGAGAGTCTGTATCATGTGATATATCCTGATGTTGTGCCTGACTCCATTTCCAGGCAATAATAGTGAAGAAGCCAGGGAGGTTCAGTTTTAGTAGCACAGCACTTAACCTCTGTGCTCACTGTGGATGCACATTGGAATCTCCTGGTAGGTTATAGAGGCTTTTCCCTGTAGATATGATTATGTCCTTTAGGAATTGATGTAGCAATAGAGACAAGGATTGTCAATTCCGTGTCTAAAACCAGGAGGAGAATTGTACAGATTTAACGTGGACCCAGTTCTGTGACACAGATTCCTGGAAAGTTCTGGGAGAACTAGTCTATTCTTTAAAACCCCTACAGGGAGCTGAGGCAGATCAGCACCCTGCCTTTACTTCCCTGGGCTTACTGGCCCAAGCTGAAGAGGAATAAGTTTAATAAGCACCAAGTGGAACCGGTAACCAGGAGCTAGGTCAAGTGGCATATATAGGGTGGGGTAGTGCATGATTCAGCTTGAATTGAAATGATCCTTGTATCCTTAGTTCATGGGACAATTTGTTCCTTGTCCATGCCTTCCCACAGGATCAACTTTGAGACATTCATGCTTGAGATGCAACATGACCAGGTGATGACTGACCTGAAGAGAATGCCCCAGGACATCAGTGAGGCCTTGTCCAAGTGCAAGCAGTTGACTAAAGAAAATCAGTTCTACTGGTGAGTGATTAACAGAGTCATGACCCAAGACCTAGGCACAGGATATGTCTGCCAATCCTTGTATTTGAACTAAAGTGGGGACTCAGGTTCTATACTGTTAGTCTCTAAACAGGAAGCCTGACTCCTTCAAACAAGGCACTAAGATTTTAACATCTTGGATCATTTTGACCAAGTGTGAAGAGACTGGGAGCCCCTCAAGCCACTGTCCTTTCCAACTAAGTATCCTCAAGATCGAAAAGGTTTCTACCATGATGGAGATATCAATCAGCCTTGGTCCTCTTGGGCTCTGAACATAGATTTATAGATGGGGTTTCCAGGAGAAACATAGAAAGATTCTGTGATGCTTGCGTCTCTTCACTCCTAGAGAATTTTGCCCCAGGTGGGTTTTTTTATACCACAGACTTATAAGCACATATAGAACCCATGTTCTTTTCTGAGAGATACATGAGTCCCTGTTGCTGTCAGGGTTTTCAAAATTACCTTGGGTCTTCTGGAAAGTGGCAGTCCTCTGGATTTGATCTCCCTCTATGGCCAATCTGGATACTTGTTTGGGGCTGCCTGGGGATCAGGGCCAATGATGAAGGAATGGTCCTTGGCGGAATGGGAGGAAGATGGATGCTTCCTGGATTCACCATGTTTTGTTTGTGGCTCAGCTTCAGGAATTGCCACCTCCTGATTGAATCTAACCTCATCCAGCACAAAGTCAGGATGTTGAGGAAGGAGAACAGACAGCTGCTAAGGGAGCAGATTGCATTGGAAGAATGCAACATAGAAACAAAAACACTATGTAATGAAGGCAGCCAGAAGATCAAAGACCACTATACTAAGCAGCAGGAGGTAGGATGAATGAAGCATCAGGGGCAGAATGCCCTAATGTGTGATCATAAACACAGTCAAGCATATGTAACCATCCTGCACCTTATCCAGGCTCTCTCCTATTTCTCATCCAGTTTTACAATTCTGTGATAATTTCCAAGACTTTCTGTGGACTTACCCTCTTTTGAAGAAATTGGATTTCTGCCATGCCCTCTCCTCCCCATCCTAGTCGGCCACCTCTAGCTTGC
Source organism: Mus musculus (assembly GCF_000001635.26). Taxonomy (NCBI): domain Eukaryota; kingdom Metazoa; phylum Chordata; class Mammalia; order Rodentia; family Muridae; genus Mus; species Mus musculus. Next base: position 43,290,006 of record NC_000080.6, on the reverse strand, counting down.
CACTCTAGGCAGAGGAGATCCTGGACCCCTGAAGGCAACCTCTTGAGGCTCTATGGTATGGAGAGGTGCCTCAGGATGCCACTTCCTGAATTATCTAGGAACCATGTCCTCTGTTCTGCTCTATGGCAACTCATCCTGAGGGGCTTAGGCCTGCCCCTCAGAAGGAGAGAAGGGCAGACTCAAATTTTATTTTATTTTGTTTGTGTGTGTGTGTGTGTGTGTGTGTGTGTGTGTGAGTGTGTGTGTGTCATGGCTTGGCTTGGCTGAAAAGATGCAGCGTCCTTTCACTGTCTCCAAGATGAGGTACTAGCACAGGATTGCAGTACCTAAGGAGCCATAAGCATAGCAGGGCTATTGGTTTTTGTTTTTGTTTTTGTTTTTTTTTTTTCCCTTCATGAGTATCCCCTTTACAGTTCAATGCTTACCCTTGGGAAGATTTGCAGGAAGCACACTCTTGCTGATTACAGTATCCTTTCAGTGTGCATGAATTTCCTGTGAGATGGTTTCTCTGGGGATTCCCAGATATAGGGGTTCCCAAGGAGAGCCAAGGAAGAATTCAGCACTCCAGAAATAATAAGAGCCTTCACTTCAAAGTTTGTTAGGCTCCCTAGAAGGCCTCTGTTTAATGTTAGATTCAGACACTGATACACACTTATTTTTCAATATCAAGTATTTAGACTATTGGAGAAATGTGGTGTTTTACTATAACTCCAGCACAGTGTGTAGTTAACAATCCATTGTCAAGCAATTTTTTACAGTTGAGAAAAACATCCAGGCCCAGGTGCTCTCTGCCCTTTCTCCTATGGGGATACAGGAAAGATCTCAGATGAAAAGTGATACTGGATTGTCCTGCTGAGTAAAGCTGGTATTTGCTGGATCGCTGACATGGCAAGATCTCACCAGGCTTTTTTTCTCTTCCTCTCGTAGGTCTGAAATATTCTGCAGAAGCTCAAACAGATCAGAGACCAGGTCAAAATCTTGCTCAGACACACTGTTCACCAGGAGCACTGGGTGTGCAAAGCAAATTAACCACCATTGCATCTAATCCTTGTAACCATGGCAATCTTGGGCTGCATTTTCTTCTTTTTTGGTTTGCTATGGGTAATGAGGCCTTTATTTTGTGTAGCCTCTGGTCCAGCAATACTGCATGTTTGGAAGGCTTCTGAGAAGTGCTAAGATACATCAAGATCTGCTCGGCATCCAGGAGGGCTCTGAAAGTGCCAATTTTGGCTGGTCCTGTTGGGTCATCTAGAATTATATCATGGTGATCAGTCAAGTGAATTTGAAAAACTTTGAGGTATCATCTGTAACATCTCTCATGCTCAGACTTGGAAGGACTAGTACATCAGCAAAAAACCCACCCCAATGAAGCATGCCTATATTCATCTTGAAAAGATTATTACCATCAGTGACTGCCTTTGCACTATTTCACCAAGGCCAGCAACAGGCTGTAGGTCTGTGCTGAACATCTGCAGCAAGAGAATGATGCTTAGCTTAATTATTCTGTTTGGTTTTGATTAGAGTTTTGATTTCTTTGTGTCTTTGGTTTTCCTGTGTTTTCATTTGAAGTTTCATTATATATTCACTTTCTTTTTGTTACTGTAATTAATTTGCTTTTTTTGCTAAGTCTATATACTGTATAAACTGACTCCCCACTTTAAGTTGTTATTGAATAAAATTAGTGTATTGTTATGGATAAAACATCATCTCTAATTATTTCTATCATAAGGACAATCTGCATTTATGTGTGGTTCATACATAGTCCTGTAACACTAGAAGTTTCAGGCAAGAATGGAACTATTCAAGTATCATGTTGTTTAGGCTTCATAAGTTGTACCCAGCCAGCCAGAGCTCCACAGAAAATTGAGATTTTGATGTGGATAATGTGTCAAACTATGTGGATCCCAAAGTCAGGATGAAAAAAGTATCCATGCTCTATCTCTATAGTCATAAATTTAGCTACAGGTATGATGTACTCTCCTGTGCATGACCACGTCGGACAAACAAATAAGATACACAACAGTATTTCTCTAATACATCACAGGAAATAAAAATATTCACATTGAGTAATTAAAAGTAATCAATGGAAAGATCAGCTGCGAGATGGGAGAGGACCTTCACTAAGTGTACATATGACAGAGAGTTCATTTCTAGACAATCGGATGGTGTTAAAAACTAAACACCAGAAAAGCTGCCTGTTAAACATTAAAACATTTTACATTTAAACATTTCAAAATGTTCTATGGCTGTCCATGGTAGAGCACACCTGTAATCCCAGCAGTCAGATGGCAGAGGCAAGAAGAACTGCATGAGCCTCCGGACAGCCTGGTCTATGTACTAGATTCTGAGACAGCAGGGATAAGTAGAGAGTCCCAGTCTCAAACACACTCCCTTCTTATGTTCTGTCAAACTGAACAGAATCTTCAAAAGAAGAGAAAGAAATGGATCATAGATATGTATTTAAATGTTTAATATCCTTCTTCATCAGAAAAATGCAAATTAAAATAGTTTTAACCATGTATCTTACTGCAGTCAGAATGGCTATTACAAGTAGACTAAATGACCACAACTCTTGGCATGACTGTGGGGTAAGAGAGTATATATTCACATGTACAGTCATTATGAAAAACAGGAGAAATGTTCTGGAAAACATTGCTAGAGATAGATTTTCCATAAGAACCAGCTGTACTATTTGTGGTGGTTTAAATGAGAATATATTTGAATACTTGGTAAACAGGGTATAGCACTATTTGATAGTATTCAGAGCTATGGCCTTGTTGTGGGGATGGGCTTTAAAGTTTCAAAAGCCCAGCTCAGGGCCAGCATCCCTGCTTCCTGCAGATCCAGATCTAGAACTCTCAGCTACTTCTCCAACACCATGTCTGCCTCTGCATGATTCTGTCAAGACAAAAATGTACTAAAGTTCTGAAATGGTAGGCAGGCCCCCATTTAAATGCTCTCATTAAAAGGTCCATCATGGTCCTGATGTCTCTTTCTAGCAAGAGAACACAGACTCAGACACTATTCCAGGGCATATAGCCAAAGGCATTATCCTAAGACAGAGACCTGGGTGTGCTCATGTTCCCTCCTGCTTTATTCACAATAGTCAGGACATCAAAACAACCCAGACATAAATATAACTGATGAAAGGATAATGAGTACATGGTTCATATACACAATGGTAATGAACTATGACAACATAAATGAAATTTACAGGTTAATGGATGGAGACATGAATAATATTTTTGAGTGATATAACCCAGACCCAAAAAGACAAATACCACATCATGTGTCTTATGTGGATGGTAACATTGAATGTCTAGAGATGTGCATTTAAACTGCAGTATCCATAGAAGGTAATGCACTAGTGTTGGGTTATAGGAGGATATTTCAAGAAAATAATAGAACACATAATTTGTGAAGGAGAAAAAGGAAAACAGTAGGACAGAGTGAGGTAAATGTCTTGGGAGATTGCAGAGGAGTGTGGTGGCTTGAATATGGGAGTGGTACTTTTAGGAGTTGTGGCCTTGTTAGAAACAGTGTGTCAGTGTGGAGGGTAGGCATTGAAACCCGCATACTAAACATATGTCCTGGTGTCTCCTCACATCAATAAATCTCAGACTAACACCTGGGACAGTAGACTACCATGTCCAGAATTTGGTAAAGTTGAGTGGGTTGGAAGTCCCAGACCCACAGTAGATGGCAAAAGTGTCACCTGCTTCCTACCAGGCCTCTTTCATGGAACCAAAATCTCTACATAGGAACATGGCCTGTGGTCATTTAGAACAGAATAGGGTTCTCCCTACGAATGAGGTACCTAGAAGATGGTAGGGTTCAGTCAATAAGCTTCCCTTCCTGGACATTCCTTCCTCAGAAGTTACTTAACTTCTAGTCTAACCTTAAGACATGTTATGCTTTCATTTCCATGAAAAACAACCAATAAACAGTTTACAACCAAGGACTGTCTCTCTCATCAAACCAACTGTGGGTTACATGTAGAAAAAGCCTTTGCCTACAGAGCCTTGCCATCTAAGTCTCCAACAGAAGGCCCCTCAATACTCCTGGGCTAGTCACCTCTTAGATAATCCAGCATTCCCCATTCCCTGATTTCAAGGCTAGTTCTCAGCCTGCTGGCCTCCTCCATGCTCAGCTCCTCTGAGACTTCTAGCAGTGCCTGCATGTCCAAGATTCTGAGAACCCCTTGCCCAGTTATCCTTGCAGGCCAGCAGTGTCAAACCTGCTGTGAACTCTCTGCAACCCAGCACTGTCTGGATGTCCAGGATTTTGTGGGTCCCTGTCCCCAGACTCCTAAACATAGGCCCGTGGAATTCAGAACAATATACTACCCAATGAAAAGCCCAGGGCCAAGTTTGGGTTATCTTGTTTTGGGTTGCTCATCATTGAGTCTCAAACACTCTCCCCAATCATTAAAGACTACTGCCATTTCCTTCCTTCTTTTCAGGCTGAAGAAGATGGTATCTGGCACAGGCATCAATTCAGGCATCTATCTCATTATTTTCTGTGTGTTGAGAACATATTTATCACTCTTTTGCAGTTACTTGGAGATATTTGGCCCATTACATCCCACCAAATTTCTATAGACGTGGTAATCCCTTGGTAGCTGAGATTGCAACTCCCTGTCCCCCATCACCCTCCCAACATCTGTCTTAAGATCTGGCAACTGTTATTCTAATTTCAGCTTCTCTAAGTGGGCTAAACTGAAGAGGAAGCCCAGGGCCTCATGTATACCAAGCAGCAAACACTACAGGAGAATACACTGTACTTCACCACAACACACTGCACCACACCACACTACAGTATACTACACTAGAGAACCCCCAGTCCTCCTGTTTCTCTGAGATCAATTTTCTTTCTTAGTCCTTTCTCAGCCTTCCTGCATGGATTATCTGCCCAAACAAGGTGAATGTCATAAAAGAAAGTGAACATTTTCTACTTTCATAATCCACATTGAAATTTACTGTGAACTCTGTGCAGAGTTCATGACCACCAGGAACACCTGGCCTCCCTTCTCCCCATTGTCACTTACTGGGTTCCCTCTCCATTTTTTCTGTTGTCTTTCTAATCTGAGGATACAGCCTTGGATACTCAGATTTTGGGTACTTTGTCCTTTCCTTCAGACCTCTGTATTTGCTGTGTCTCCCCTTAGGACTCCATGCATCAGGCTGAGTACTTAGTAGAGCTGTTTCTAACTCTGCATCAGCAGATACTCACAAGAGCTTCTGGCCCTCAGACAGGTGGTTCTTCAAAGCTTTAGAGAAGAGATGTGACTCTGAAGAACACCCTAACTGCTGCAGACGGATGGCTGCTGAACAAACTCCATGACTAGTTGTCCCAGGAGGGTTTTGGGACTCCTCCAAATCTGGCTGCACTGCAGCTTCTCCTAGAATTCAATGTGGATGCCTTACAGGTTAAGAGGATCAGTCAAGTACCAACAAGGTGGCCACATGGACGCATCCAGAAAGGCATGGTACAGGAGAAGCTGAGAGTCCTACATGGTCATGTGAAGGCTGCTAATAGAACATTAATGTCCAGGCAGCTAGGGTGAGGGTTTTGACCACACACACAGTGTCCCATATACTCTAACTTGGCCACTCCTTCTTATGTTGCCACTCAGTGGGTTGAGCATATAAAAACCATAACAAATATTGATGCAAAAATACTCAATAACGTCTTGGAAACTGTTTCTAATAACACATGCAAATGATCACTCACCATGATCCAATATGCATCATGTATAGGATGTAAGAATGATTCAATGTTTTGGAATTCATCAAAGTAATATACTATGTAATTAATTTAAGAAATTATTATTTGATCATCTCATTAGATACTGTATCATCCCACGGATGCAGGAATGATTCAATATATGGACATCCATCAATGTAATCCACTATATAAAATAACTTAAAATATATTGGATAATCTCATAAGATGCTGAAAAAGTGTTTGACAAAATACAATATAACTTCAAGATAAATGTAGTGGAGGAATCAGAAAGTCACGTTTCACTAAGAAATGAGCAAAATAGAGCAACTCAGTTGCCAACATCAAAATATATGGAGAAAAATTTGAAGCCATCCCATTAAAATCAGAGACAAGGAAAGACTTCCCCCTCTTCCCCTATGTATTCAACATAGTCTTTGACATTTTAGCCAGAGAAATCAGGCAAAAATGCCGATCAAAGTGATACAAATTGGAAGGGAGGAATTCAAGACACTACAATTTGAGGAGTATGGAATATTACACATAAGTGAGCTCAAAAAAAAAAAAAAATCCAGGAGAGAACTCCTACAGCTGATAAACCACTTCAGCAAAGTCAATGGATACAAAATTAACTCAAACAATCCAGGAACTTTCCTCTACTCAAAGGATAATTATACTGAGGAAGAGATTTTTTAAAACTACATACTTCACAATAGTCACAAACAATATCTTGGTGTGACTCAAACAAAGCAAGGGAAAGATCTGAATGACAAGAACATTAAGTCTCTGAACAAAGAAATCAAAGAAGACCGTAGAAGATGGAAAGATCTCCCATGGTCATTGATGAGCAGGATTAATATAGTAAAAAAGGTCCATCATGCCAAAATCAATCTACGGATTCAATGCAATCCCCATCACAATTCCAACTCACTCCTTCACAGAGATAGAAAAAGCAATTCTCAAATTTATCTGAAATAACATAAACCTCAGTATAGCAAAAATTATTCCAAACAATAAAAGAATGGCTCAGGAAATCACCATCCCTGATCTCAAAATATACCACAGGGCAATAGTGATGAAAATGTCATGTTTCTGGTATAGAGAGACAAGTAGACCAACAGAATAGAATTGAAGCCCTAGAAATGAACCTACATTCATATGGTCACTTGATCTTTATCAAAGGAGCCAAAACCATCCAGTGGATAAAAGACAGCATTTTCAACAATTGGTGCTTGTTCAACTGGCAGTCTGCATATAGAAGAATGCAAATTGATGTATTCTTATCTCCTTGTACAAAGCTCTAGTCCAAGTCACTCAAGGACCTCCACGTAAAACAAGATACACTAAATCTAATACAAGAGAGAGCAGTAAAGAACCTCAAACACATTGTCACAGGGGAAATGTTCCTGTACAGGACACCAATGACTCATGCTGTAGGACCAAAAACAGTGTCAAATGGGACCCCATAAAATTGAAAAGCTTTGTAAGTAAAAGGATGCTGTCAAAAGGACAAAATTGCACACATATATAGGGAAAACTTCTGTACCAACCCTACATCTGATAGAGGGCTAATATCCAAAATATAAAAAGAACTCAAGAAGTTACACTGCAGAGATCCTAATGACCCTAGTAAAGAATGGGGTACAGAACTAAACAGATAATTCTCAACTGATGAATCTTGAATGGCTGAGATGTACTTAAGAAATGTTCAACATCTTTAGTCATCAGGGAAATGCAAATCAAATTGACCCTAAGTTTCCACTTCACAGCACTCAGATGGGCCAAGAACAAAACTCAGCTGACAGGTGATTCTGGCAAGAATGTGAAGAAAGAAGAACATCCCTCCATTCCTGCAGGGACTGCAAGTTGGAAAAACCACTTTGGAGATCAATCTGGCAATTCCTGAGTAAGTTGGAAATGGTTCTACCTCAAATACAGGTATACCACCATGGTACATATATACCCAAAAGATTCTCCAATATATTAAAAGGACACATGCACCACTATGTTCATAGCAGCCTTATTTATAATGACCAGACTCTGAAAACAACCCAGATGTTCCTCAACAGAAGAATGGATACAGAAAATATTGTACAGTGTACAGAAGTACTACTCAGCTTTTAAAAACATTACTTCATGAAATTCAAAGGCCAATGTTTAGAAGTTGAAATATCATCCTGAGTGTGGTATCCTAGTCACAAAAGGATACACATGGTATGTAGTTATTGATAAGTGGAAATTGGTCAAAAAATGCATGGAATGCCCACAATACAACTAACAGACCACGGGAAACCGAAGAAGAAGGAAGATCACACAAAAGTGTAAATGCTACAGTTCTACTCAGAAGGGGGAAGAAAAGAATGTTTGGAAGTAGGAGAAGAGAAGGATCTGGGAGGGAGAGAAGAGTAGGAGGTAAAGGGGGTTCTGGTTCAGATATGGGAGGAGATGGGGAAGAACTACAGAGGGAAAGTCATTTGAAAGGAGGTCTGTACCCATTGGGGAGGGGGAACTGTGTGTAGCCATTATAAAGTCTCAGATGCCAGGGACCCAAGAGATTCCCAGAACCCAAGAGGGAGAACATTAGCCTAAATACCAAACAAAGGGGAAGTAGGAACTATACAGACCATATTTATTGGATAAGCATGGCAACCTTTTAAGGTTGGGGCTACCCAACCACCTCAAAAGTATTAATCCAGAATTCCTTCTCTCAAAAGGAAATGCAGGGATAAAGAGAAGAGCAGAGCTTGAAGGAAAGGCCATCCAGAGACTGCCCCAACTTGGGATCCATTCCATCTGGAGTCACCAAACCCAGTCACTATTGCTGATGCTGTCAGGAGCCTGGTTTGTTTGTTTGTTTGTCTGTCTGTCTGTCTGTCTGTCTCTCTCTCTCTCTCTCTCTCTCTCTCTCTCTCTCTCTCTCTCTTCCTTCCTTCCTTCCTTCGTTCCTCTCTCTGTCTCTCTCTCTCTCTGTCTCTGTCTCTCTCTGTCTCTCTCTCTCTCTCTCTCTCTCTCTCTCTCTCTCCGCCTCCCTCCCTCCCTCCCTCCCCCCTCTCCTTTTTTCCCCTCAGGTGGAAGAACATTTTTGTTCCTTTTCCCTAATCACAGTGTAAAAATGATAGATAACATTTGTATCAAGTTAGGATTATGTAGGATTTTGGGTAATCAGGAGATGACTCAGTACATCAGTATATAGCAATGGTTCTCAACCTTCCTAATGCTGCAGCAAATCTTTTATGTACTTCTTCATGTTTTGGTGATACTCCCGCCCTCATTTCATGTAATTATTGCAATGCTACTTCATAAATGTAACTGTTGATATTGGTGTCTCTTGAAATGCTATGCATGCAGCCAAACATGAGAACGAGCAAGTGGACCTAGATTCTGAAGTTAGGACAAGGACTGAAGGAACAGAAGGGGCTTGCAACCCCATAAGGAGAACAACAAAATCAACCAAACAGAGCCTCACAAAACTCACATGCACTAAACCACCAAGCACATAGTACATGAGGGGATATCCAGAGTTCCAGCTGGATACCTAGCAGAGGAATGCCTTATCTGGCATCAATGGGAGGGAGTGCCCTTGGTCCTGTACAGGCATGATGATCCAGGGTTGGGCAATGCTAGGGCACTGAGGCAGGAGTGTTTGGACGAGGGGGTATAGGAGCACCCTCATACATAGAGGCAAAGCTAGAAGTAGAGAGGATGAGGTTTTTGGAGGGGGAACTGAGAAGGAGGATAACATTTGGGATGGAAATACATAAGAAAATTAATAAAGAAAAAGTAAAAATAAAGGTATAAAAGTCACAAATGGGGCAACCCTGGAGAAGGACAACTTACAAAAAACATCAGGGTCTACAGATGCAAGCCTCACCAACAGAACATAGAAAAGAGAATCTCAGGCAAAGGAAATACCATAGATGATATTAATAGATGATATTAAAAAGTCACTCAAAGAATATACATAGTAAAAAATTCCTAACTCAAAACATCTAGCTAATGCAGGACACAATAAAAAGAACAAAACTAAGAATAATGGAAAAAAAAGTGGGTGAGGGATAACAGTTCAAAGACCCAGAAAACATCTTCAACAATATGATTTTTAAAAGTCCTTAACCTAAAGACAGAGATGGCCTTAAATTTACAAGAAACCTACAACACACCAAATCATTTGGACCAATACAGAAAATCATCCTATCACATATTAAACAAAAGTATAAATGTACACAATAAAGAAAGAAAATATTACAAGCTCTAAGGAAAAAAAGTCAAGTAACATACAAAGAAAGACCTATGAGAATTACATTGACATGTCACCAGAAATGGTAATATCTAAAAGATCTTGGACAAATGTCTTTCAGACTCTAAGAGAACACAAAAGCCAGCCTTGGCTACTATACCCAGAAAATTCTTTATGACCATAGTTGGAGAAACTAAGATATTCTGCGACAAAAAACAAATTCAAACAATATCTTTCCACTAATTCAGCACTACAGAGGATACTAGAAGCAAAATTCCAACAGATTGAGTGTAATTATACCCAAGAAAACGCAAGAAATGAATAATCTCACAAGAGCCCCAAAGAAAAGGAAAAGCATGTTGTCTCCATTCCCTGCCCTATTATCTCTACGAGTTTACTAGTGTTTGTCAACCTACATGGTCTGTTGGAAAGGCATCACCCCAAGCCTCCACCACCAATAAGCAGGAGCAGAGAATGAAGAGGATGGAGAAGCTCAAAAGGGATCTCCAGAAGATCAAAAATGAGAGAGATGGACTCCAGGGAATCCTAGCCAATTACGCTAACAAGGATTTGAACAACTGGGAGTCATTATGCCCAGTTCTTTGCTGACTGTTTTGGGCCCTCTCTGTTAACCTCAGATTCCCTCATTTCACAGTAGCCTACAACAACAGGCTGTCCACACATCCAAATTCATTTGGCTGAATGGATTTTCGACACAGAACTTCAAGTTCAGATAGTCCTGAAATGGGACTCAGGAAATTTGATTTCTCCAAAGGAAAATCAGAGCCTGTGGTATGAATTACTGTCTGGGCTTAAGGGTTGTAGTGTGTGAGCCCTAATCCTGCATTGTAAGAATCCTATACAGGTATAAGTTTTGGGGAGATCAAAGTACACTGTGTTTATGGCCAATCATGTTTGCAATTGATCTGGAAGTAATTTGGGTTCAACTGGTCCTGTCAACAGATGGAGGGGCCTGGTCCCACATACTGTCTCTCAGTATAACTGGATTGGCCATAGTTCATCACTGCTTTTATCAAATTTTATTCATTATACTATCAGATAATGTGTGTTCATTTGTCATTCTGATTGTGTTTGATTATGTGGGGCAGTCAGTGTGTGTGTATGTTCCACTTAAGAGCTGGAGTGTCTGTATAGTATGCGGGGGCCCGAGATTTTGCTTGACACAGTTTCCAGCCAAAAATAGTGAAGACAGAGAGAGCCTCACTTTGAGGAGCACAGCATATGAGCTATGAGCTCACCTTAGGTGCACACTGGAAATGTAGTATCCTGTCGATACTGATTATGTCCTTTGGGAGTTTATGTAGCAACAGAAACAAGGATTGTCAATTAATTGTCTACAAACAGATGTGTCATCACAGGTTTTAGGTGGATCCAGGACTACGACACAGGTTCCTGGAAAGTTCTTGGAGAGCTAGTCTATTTTTCTTGCCCCTTCAGCAGGATAAAGTAGGTCAAATCCCTGCCTTTACTTCCCTGCCTCTACTGACCCCAGGCAAAGAGTAATAAGTTTGATAAGCTCCAAGTGGAACTGGTAACATGGAGCAATGTTGTGGCATATATGTGTTGGGGTAGTCCACGATTCAGCTTGAATTAACATGATCCTTGTATCCTTAGTTCACGGGATTATTTGTTCCTTGGGGCCATGCCCTCCCACAGAATCAAAAGTAGGACATTCATGCTAAAGATGCAACATGACCAGGTGATGACTGGCCTGAAAAGAATGCCTCAGGACATAGTGACGCCTTGTACAAATACAAGGAGTTGACTAAAGAAAATCAATTCTACTGGTGAGTGACTAACAGGGTCGTGATCCAAGCACTAGGCACAGGATATGTCTGCCCATCCTTGTCTTTGAACCAAAGTAGGGGCTCAGTTTATATACTGTTTGCCTCTAAACCAGAAGCCTGGCTCCTTCAAAGCAAGGCTCTAGGATTTTTACCTCTTAAAGTCATTTTGGCCAAGTGTGAAGTGTCTGTGAGCAACTCAAATCATTGTCCTTTCCAACAAAGTATATTTGAATGTAGATACATAGATAAGGTTTCCATGGGACACCTAGAAAGACTGTATGTTGGTTGGGTCTCTTCTCTTCTCGTAGAGAAGGTCTGCCTTCTACCTACAGGTGATTTTTAAATAACATGGACATATAAGCACACATGTCTTCCAGGTCCTCTTGAGAGATACTTAAGTCCCTGTTAGTGTCACAGTTTACAGATGTACCTCGGCTTCTGAAATATGGCTGTCCTCTAGATTTGACCTCTCTCAATGTGATGCTCCATGGCCAATCTGGACAGTTGTCTGGGGCTGTCTGGGCACCAGGGCCCATTGTGGCAGGGATGGTCCTTGGAGGAGTGGGAGGAAGATGGATGCTGACTTGTGTAATCATTTGTTTGTTTGTGATTCTGCATTGGGCACTGCCAAGTCCAGAGTGAATCTAACCATCTCCAGAACAAAGTCAGGATGTTGTGGAAGGAGAACAGACAGTTACTAGAGGAGCAGATTGCATTAGAAAATGCTCCAACGAATCCAAGAGGCTGTCTAAAGAAGGCAGCCTGAAAACTAATGACCTATGTACCAAGCAGCAGCAGGTAGGGTGCATAAATCATGAGGAGCAGGTTGCAGTCATGTCTAACCTTAAAAACAGTCAAGCCTAAGCAACCATCCTGTACCTTATCCAGGCTCTCTCCTATGTCTCATCCAGTTGTTCATTTCTGTGATCATTTCCAAGACTTTCTGTGCAGTTATCCTCTTTCAAGAAACTACATATTTGGGAAGTAAACAATCATGCTCAACTAAAAGCTGCATTTCCTTATGATAGATAGGTTGAACACATAGTATACAAGTACATGCCAGTATGCTAAATGAGTTCCATGTGCTTGCCTCCATTGTAGTAGCACAGAATATTGATTGATGAAGTCATTTGCTTCTTAGGGGTCATGTGAGATCACAGGCAGGACAAAATTTGCAAGTATTAGATGCCAGTGGAATTGCCATATGAGTGGAAATCATTGCCTTGGGTGGGGGGCTTGTATGCTTTCTCTCCCCTTTCCCTGCATTGCAAGATGGTCTCATCACTCTGCCTACATCTTGGCTCACACTGAAAGACAGTGAGCAGGTACTTGTCAGTCCTGTTTTCTGTCAGTGTTGCTAGAGTTCTTTCCTAGAGCTTATATTCTGGAGCTGACTGATCAACAGGGATATGAGAAAGGCTTCTCTCAGCCTGAGTGTTGGTGTGAGAGATGTGAGGCTTCAAGAATAAAATTTCACTAACACTCTCAACCTAGTCTAAGAAATGTGCCCTCTAAGAAATGTTAGTGCCCAAGGGATGGATAGCAGAGTCCAGTGTCTCACATTAAACATAAGCCTTCCATAGTCCCCATTCAACTGTTTCTCTACCATCCATTGTTATCTCCTCATAGTTTTCTACTCACTTATGATTTGTGGACAGAGAGAGTGACAGGTATATATATATATATATATATATATATATATATATATATATATATATATATATAGAGAGAGAGAGAGAGAGAGAGAGAGAATGTGTTTGTGTGTGGCATAAGCATGTGTGTACCAATATGTATATTGGTGGGTGTGTTGAAAGTCCAGTTATTTATGTAAGGTTTTGTTCAGTTTTATTTTTTTGTTTAATTTATTTATTTATTTATTTATTTGTGTGTTTGTTTGTTTGTTTGTTAATTGGGACAGCATCTTTTTGTTTGTTTTTTATTCAGCCTTTCTGTAACATATTCCCTGGAAACCAGGTCTGTCACTGAACCTGAGACTTCCTGTTTTGTTTAAGCCTTCTGAACAGCATCTGTGAATCTTCTGTCACCTCCCAGGAAGAGATCTTTGTAGGGTTTGGTCTCAATTAATTGTTAGGAGATTCAATTGCTCATAGCTAGCAAGATCATGGTGTTATTTTCTATAATTTTATACAAACATTTTAGTGTTTTGGGTTTTTTTATTTGTTTGTTTTTGTAACTGCCAATTCATTAACAAGGAGGAAGACAATGCTGTCTGCTTCAGGTGCCAGACACACAACTTGACTCGATGTGCCTTCTCATGAGTTTTATCTCATCCTGATGGAAACTTCAGAAAGTGGTAGTAGGGATGGGGTAGACCAGAGGTGGTCTTACCCAAGAAACCTGGGCTATATGTTATCCACAGTGGAGTGTTTCAACAATTAATGCCTTTCTTAACTAAGAGAAACCAAGTTGCCAACACTTAAAAGTGAATGAAAACATAGATAGTCCAGCCCACCTTTTCCAAATCTTACCATGTGACCTCAGATTCCCCTTGCCAGTCCTTCCCTCATTCATTACAACTTCCAGACCCTGGGTTTGGAGGCCCACCCATGTGAGAAAAAAACCCCAAAGCAGGCATGGTACCCTTGGAATACGAGTATGATATGGGGAACAAAAGGAGTACTCAAAAACAGCTAGCTGAAGAAATGAGACAAAATGGGGCTCCAAGGATCTCGATGTTCCTATTGAAAGAACACTTAGGAACCTAAAACAACAGCCTATCCTTCTAAGATGGGAGTGTTGGTCTCTTGGAGATCATGGGCCAGGAGTCCAGGCACCCCGGAGTCACAAAAGATGGTTCCCTGGCCTGGTGGGAAAGCATTGGTGTTGTTTGAGGAACGACAGAAGCCAACTTACCTGGATTATCGTGGCTCTCCACCCACTGGTCCTCAGACTCCAGTGGCCCTGGGATCAAGCTTCTTCGTGAAGTTCCACTTCTGTGTTTGTATTCTGCTTCAGGGCCTTCACAAAGCACTCTTTCTCTTGCCTGCCTCGTGGATGCTGTCAGGGATCACAGGTGATACTCAGAACCCTGTGTCAGGAGGTAAGGACACCAGGCCAGATGTGACCTTCGTGGCCACTTCCAATCCAGCCACACGCTCTTGTCCCCCTCCCAGTTGGTCACTGCTAGCTCTTCTTTCTAGGCAGAGGAGTTCCTGGACCCCTGACAGCAAGCCCTTTCAGCTCTATGGTATGAAGAGGTGACTCAGGATGTCACTTCCGGAATTATCTAGGAACCAGGTCCTCCAATCTTCTCTATGGCAGCTATCTCAGAGCAGAGCTTCTCGGGCCCAATATACTCCTAGGACAGAAGGACAGTCTCCAGTTTTATTGTTTTCTAATTAAACTCTTTAGTAATAAAAAGTTAAACATGTAAGCATTTTAAAAATAAAACTTAGACTCCTTTGCCTTCATTGCACTAAGATAAACCCCTGGAATCTAATGAGTGTCTTTCTGGCTTCACCAAGTGGATTCATGGAATCCTGCACTGCAACCCTTTGCTGATATTGTTTTGCTGAGTTTATCATAGACATGATTTTGCTTCTGTACAGATTATCTCTCATTGTTTTGCAGAATGCTGCATTGAAGAAAAATCAAGGCATGTTAAATCACTAACCTCTTTTCGGCTGGCATTATTAACTTGTGTGTGTGTGTGTGTGTGTGTGTGTGTGTGTGTGTGTGCGTGCGCGCGCATGTGCACATGCACAACTGTGTTTTTAAATTGGGTATTTTCTTTACTCACATTTTCCCGTATCCAGGTTTCCCCTCAAAAAAAAAAACCTCCCCCAATTCCCTTTCCACTCCCCTTTTTACCATCCTACCCATTCCTGGTTCCTGGCACTGGCATTATATAGCATGAACTGTAATGTGTTGAATTGCAGCTACTGGATAATATCTATGGCTAACTGTTTTTATTGGTGCTAGAGAGTCTTATGAGAGGTAGCTAAGCTAGGTTTAGAGAGCAGAATATATTTCAGCTTGGAGCTTGCTGGAGGATGTTCTTCTGAACTCTCTCTTTTAGAACCATGAATCTTGTGTGGACCCACTTGTGTGTTCAGAGGACCGATTTGCCTGTTTTATATCATACTTGTAGAAGCAGCAAATATCTGCATGGAAAAAGTTCCTGACAAGGAAATCAGCACAGGCCCAGGCAGAACAAGTTGGGTTAATTTAAGAATCGATTACACAGCTCAGGTCCTAATACTTCCTCAGTTGTCAGGAAATGTGCTGTAATATAGCAGTGTTTTCATAGGTGTGTGTGTGTGTGTGTGTGTGTGTGTGTGTGTGTGTGTGTTTGTGTGTGTGTCTGTGTGTATGTATATATATATATATATATATATCTTTGTATGTGTTTTTGCCCAGGTGTTTGTGAGCATGTTTATGTGTCATATTTGTGTAATGGTAGGTGCTTGTTGTAGGTGCAAGTATATAGTACTGTTCATTCATGTATTCTTTTCTTTTATGTGTGTGTGCATGTATATGTTAAGGCACGTATTCATGTGTCTCTGTACACATATGTATGTATTTGATTGTATATATTCACATAGTCACTTGGTGAGCAAACACCTTAAATGATATAATAGAGGACAACTTAAAAGAGAAAAGTACTCTGTCAGTTCATTTTGCATTGGGGAAACAGCTCTTCATCATGCCTCTCCACCTAGCTCACTAGAACAAATGGAGACAAACATGGTATAAAGTCAGATTTTGAAGGGTTTGTAGAGGGAAAAGTGCTTATCTGTATTGAAATCATTTGTAAGAAAAGAAAGGAAGGTGGAACCTGGAATTAGCAATGAGCCTGCTGTGTTAAACCCATTTGGCTGAGAGTCAAAAAGGCTGGCTAAGCCTCTGTGTTCCGTCTCTGCACATCATGAATAGTGACTGCACAGTGGAGGACCAGGGGGCTTCTTGCATCTTCTTGGCATCCTAGATTATTTCCTCCTTGCCTGCTACCATTTTCTTTCCAACTTTGTCTATGCTTCATTCAGTCTTCCTTCCTTGGAGTTTGTTCAGGGTGTTATGATTTGAAAGACTGAGTTGTTTGGGGTTGAGACTGTCCCAAGCCGAAGTGCCATAAGTATGGTGAAGTGTAAGAACAGGGCTGCCTCAGACAGACCCTTAGGCTCATGATAGTCAGAAGAGCAAACACTCTGTTCTGTCTGTAGCCCTCTGTAATTCCTGTTATTAAAAACAGCTTTAAAGTTTCACCAGCTCAGGACAGGTATTCTTGCTTCCTGGAGTTCCAGATACAGAACTCCCAGCACCATGTCTGCCCATATGATGCCATGCTTTTGCCAAGACAAAAATGTACTAAAATATTGAAAATATAAGCCCAGTTTCAACCTCCCACATCCAATTCTACATTTTCCAACCATCTAAGTAGTTTAGCTGCATTTCCACCCAGGTCAATACCAGACAGTGGGCTTATGGCAAATATAGTCTAACATCTCTGCATTTGGTCTGCCCAGTGGCTTTTCCACACCTTTACTGCATGGCAAAAAAGCAAAACCACACTAAGAGAAGGAGGTAGTATGGAGGTGGGATAACTAACTGAAGACTTTTGAAAGGCTACATGGAAACCAACAATTGTAGAACCATTATAATATACAAATCCATATAAACGAGGTTTAAATAGAATTAATCTCTTATGCTCTGACAATGCCTCCCCTAAATCCCATAAACTATCAAATGAAAAACCCAGGGGCAGTTTTAGGTTATTTTGTTTTGGGTTGTTCATCATTGAAGTCTAATACCCACTCAGGAAACATTAAACATTAAGCATTACATTATACTACACTTCACTACACTACACTAGCCAACCCCACACAATGTGTGTATCTCTCCATGTTAAAATGTTCATGTGTACTACATATATCAGACACATACACACACATTTTTATAAAAAAAATTTTTATCTAACAACCACTGAAAAATGTCATGCCCTGTCCCTGACTTTCCATTCTTCAGAGAACGATGATCTGTAAGCAGAGCCAAAACTTAGAAATGAAGAAGGCATTCAGTACTTAGTGAAAGAAATGCATAAGGCATTCAGTACTTAATGAAATCTTTGGTCCTGGGTAACCCCATAGGCTGCCCCTACCATTTCTCATTGCATGTCATCTGCTCCTCACTGTCATGGCGACATTCTTCTACTCTGTACAGCTATAGTCCTGTCGTCTCCTCATACTTGGAAAACCTACTGAGATTTGTTGAAAGTTTTGTCCTTTTTTTGTGTTAATAATCAAAGGAAAGTAGACTAGAATAAAACCTGTGTTGTTGTAAATCTCTCCAACCCAAATATATCCCGGCAAGCAACATTACAATATGATTACATGCAGTGCACCTATATTGGGCAGATCTACCACTACATTACCAACTTTCTGAGCTTATGGGACCTCTTAGAACTTGCAGTTTCTCCAGACCATGTGCTTCTGCTCCACTTTTCTCCTTCTTCCTCCTCCTGTGTGTCCTCTCCCTCTTCCATTTTCTTCTTCTACTCCCCCCCCTCTGCTCCACCTTCCCTTTTACCTGCCCAATCATCAGCTCTCCTTTATTTTACAAATTAAAATGGAAATCAGGTTTACAGGAAATCACCTGAGTGCTGACTCATTTCTCTTTCAAACCACTCATGGGAGAACAGAATTAACATCTTACATAATTAGCCCCAGGGCTTCCACAGGAACCCTGTGATGGGATCATGTGCAGTTTCCTCTCTATTATTCCTGCTAGGAAGAACCAGGGGCAATGCCCTTGAGCTTCAATCAATGTCAACCCTGGTGTTGCATGTTGACCTCTGGAGGTGTCTTTCTACTAAAGGCTCATCCCTATACTCTACAGTCTTTGACTCTAAACAGCAGGAATGGGATCAGGCATAGGTGTCTTCCAGAAAGCTCTAATGGTTATTGTAATACTCAGGCACTGCTCTAAGCCACAATGTTACCTTCTCCCTCTTTAGAGCAGGATTCTCTAATCCCAAGAAATAGAGATTTGGTGCAAACTAATAAGAGGCCATCAGGACTTTGAGACAGATGGTCAGGGGAGGAAAAGGGCAAGATTAGAAATTTTGCATCTGAGGCCCCTTCAGGAGGTTTTCATGTTTTTAAAATGCCCTTGCACAAACACCAAAGATGCAAGTCTGGTACATTCTACAGGAATCAAACAGATCCCATGTGAGTGGAGGCTGACATCATTTCCCCTGAAATAAACTTCAGCAAATGTTTGAAGAATAGCCATTTGATAAGTCCCATGTTGACTTTCTGGAGCTATCATTACAAAGTACCACTAAGTGGATGCCTTAATCAATACAGGATTTTTATCCTCTATTCTGAAATTCAGGAGTTCAAAACTATGGTGACTTAATTTCTTCTCCTGTTGCTGTGATATAATATCCTTAGGCAAGGGCTAGCTTTCTTTGCTGCCCAGGCAATTTTCAGGGCCTGCTCTCCTGAGTGCTTCAGCTTGTGAGGAGCAGAGCCAGGTGTAACACTGTTGGGTAGCTTAACCTGATATCTAGTGATGCTATTTGTGCAGGTAGATAACAGCTTGACATCAGTCTTTACATGACTAAACTGTCCCGAGTATGCAGTGTGGACTGAGACACTTCCTTTTCTCTTTCAGATAGATATTCCTAGGCTTGAAAGCATTCTGTCAGCCACTCTCAAGGACCAATCTTGTAGCATCCAAACTGATTATGGAGTCTCAAATGGCCACTTGTCTTGTAGCTGTTGTAGCAGATGAATGAAGTTACAGGCCTGGAATGTAACTCAGGGAGCATGGCCTTTTATTAGGTTCAATCATAGCACTGGGAGATCAAAGAGAAGGAAAAATTACCTCATCTTATCCAGACTTGTTGGAGAAAAAAACTGAGGCTCGATGGAGGCTTTTAAAGTCTGCCACCCTCCTCATAGATTCCTCCCAGACTCCATTTATTGCCCTTAATTGAGTAGATATATTCTCAGGGGAAAGTTTTCATAGTTGGGGTATAACCCAGAATATAAATACGAATACATAGATCGTTAAATTCTGTGTCTGTGGTGACTGGCTGATGAGATGGCTCAGTGGAAAAGGTAATTCGACCAAGCGTAGAGACCTGAGTTCCTTCCCTGTGACCCACATCATAGGCAAGAAAAAACTCCATCAGTTGTCCTCTGACTTTCATGTAGGTGGGGGTGCCAGGTCTTAACAGCTCAATTTTCCCACTGCTCACTTGCACTGAGAACTCTCCATCTGATACACACATGTAATTATATGACTCTGTGCACCATTTGAGAGGTTCAGTACTTTTTTATTTTCACTTTTGTTGCCCAGAAGCTAGAGAAACCAAGGAGGCCAGCATCGGACCATCACCTGAAACACAGCTTAGGGATTATGGATATAGGGAACTTGTAACTGAGGTGTGAATATCATGTGTTCCAAACTGCTCTAAATGGTTTTCAATACATGCATGGCCAACTGTAGTAGATGCTGTTATTTCATTGCTCTTTCTTTGTTGCTATAGTTTTGTTTTACTGTCTACCTCTGATTACATCAAAGAGATACAAAAACTGTGATGAAATTTGCACTAATCCCTGTGGCATGTTGAAGCCTCATTAGCTGTCAGAGTCTGCTTTAGTGAGGATGCTGGCCTGGATGATGTACAGCTGCTTCGGGTCACCTGTACTGCCATATGCTAATATCGTCCTCTGACAAAATAGCAGTTATCAGTGACACAGAGTGAAATGACTTACAGTGCTAGCACTCCTAGGTTTAAGCAGACACCAGTTGCAAAGTACGAAGGACCCTAAGAGGGAGGCATATGCCCAGGCTGACAACAGTAGGCTATGAAACAATTAAATTGACCTGGGAGTTGACAGTGGAATGTGAGGTGCAGGCAGAGGCCTAGTACAGAGTGTCTGACAGTTTTCCAGGTAGAAGGTATTCCCACCACTAGAAGGTCTTTGGATCTGTGCTCTAGGCAGCATAAGGAGAGTAATGAAAGTCACTGTCTTGTGAAATTGCTGCTGAGACAATTGCTTCCTCTTCTGAATATACACAGTGGAGTTGGCTCAAGATCAAACAGAAACAGCCATAGCTGTAGTTCATTCCTCTGTAGAACATTCTCCTTCTCTTTTCAGCCCACATGGATTAATCATGTACCACCTTGTTCTCTGGACACTCACATGACAGGGATATGGTCCTACTTTCCTGTTATGTGTACCAGAAGATCACTTTTAAATGACCCAGGTGGCATATCAAGTTGCATCAGGAATAAGTGCATTCTCTCTCACTGAGCCCAGACAGGGCAGCCCAGCTAGGGAAAAGAGATCCAAAGGCAGGTAACAGAGTCTAAATCCGAGGCAGCACCCACTCCAATTGTTAGTCACCCACATGAAGACCAAGATGTACATCTGTTTCATTTATGTAACAGTCCTAGTTCAAGCCCCTACATGGTGTTGGCTCATTGTTCCGTCTCTGTGAACTCCAAGAACCCAGATTAGTTGACTGTAGGTCCTCTTGTGGCTTCCTAACCCTTCTGGCTACTACAACCCTTCCACCAACACTTCCACAAGACTCTGACCACAGCCTAATGTTTGGCATTGGTTATCTGCATTTTTACATTTCAAGGGTGATGGAGAGAGCATGCAATTAGAGGGACTGCCCACTACAGGTCAAAATGGAAACCTCTCAGCAGCCTGCAGCAGCTACTTGTAAAAAAGGATGGTGTCTGTGGTCTTGAGAAGCAGGAGACACATTCCTCCTGGGTTCCTGCCATTTGAAATTAGGGATTGCCTGATGTAGGCTGTGATAGAAACATCTCAATAGCCTGTGGAAGCTCTTCATACTAAAGCATAATTCCCCTTTATCTTAATCTTAGCCTTGTACAATCACTGCATAGAATTCATTGTGCATGACAGCTTTTCAGCTGGCCTTGATATGTATTCTATTATATCTGAATTTCCTATTTCTTTCTTCTTCTGCTCAGGTGTAGTCTGTGAACCTCGATGTTTCTTGATGTAATGATTCTTAAACTATGAAAAATTGAGATATAAGGGCTCAGTACAGCACAGTTTAAAATGTTACAAGTGTATGCTGTGTGTTCTCATCTTGGAAACAATGTAATGATAATGGTGTAATGGTAGTTCCAGATTAATGCATAACTTTCAAAG
This sequence comes from Mus musculus, assembly GCF_000001635.26. NCBI lineage: Eukaryota > Metazoa > Chordata > Mammalia > Rodentia > Muridae > Mus > Mus musculus. The sequence goes on along the minus strand of NC_000080.6, from coordinate 43,268,074 downwards.
AAAGTTTGAAGAAATTATTAGAAAATGAAAGAGAGATAACATCGGGAACCGAGAA